>NC_085861.1:11549574-11572074 GCF_034702125.1 Engraulis encrasicolus
AGGCAGAGAGACAGCGGGCCAGGCCGTAGGCTCAATCAGGGTAAGGGGATGCATGGAACCAGAGCTGGACTGGCCATCTGGCATAGCGGGCATTCCCCATCCATTTTTTTTTACATTTCTGAAAATAGGGGCCCACGAGGGTGTGGGGTCCACCAGAGAGTCAGTTCTGCGCTACTGTTTATGAGGGGCCCCTTTAAGCCAAAAGTGCCAGGGCCCTATTTCTCCTCCAGCCCAGCACTGCATGGAGCCACTGGTTTTGCTGGAGCCTGACTGCCTGGCAGCCTCCTTGCCTGCACCTGTGGCTTTGGCCGTGTCACCTTGCCAGAGGGCTCCGAGTCTGAAGTAAGGCCTTGGTGGTAGAAAAGAACTGTGGGTGGGGAAGGTTTTTTTTAACCCATTTTAGCCTGAGGCACCTGCAAAAAATGCCTGCTGAATGGCTAAGCCCTTTTTAAGGAAACTATGCCCTCTGCCTATAAAAACCTAAATATCTCTGCCTCCGAAACACACACAAACATTAAATAAGTTGCATTAAAAAAGCAAGGACCCTCATTTTGAATTAGAATGTGTTCATTCAGCTCTAACAACCCCACATTTTTAATGAAATATGGGTATGTTGGAGGAGTGTTAGAGGAGTCCAGCGCCCCACCCCAGTCCGCAGGGCGACTGTCATCCCCCAGAGGGCGCAGAGGTCAGAGCCGGGCATCATGGGAGATCAAGAGAGAGAGCTGTGTCAGATTAATGGGCTTATCATTATCCCCCGACGGGAGACGTGACAGCAAGAGAGGCGTCGACACACATGTCTGTTTCTGCCAGTGTGTACAGAGATGGATCAGTGCAGAAATAGACCAACTTCTGTTAGGACTGCACTGCTGTGAGTTTGGCAATGTTTGATTTCCAGTCCTTGCAAAAAGGACAAAATACTGCAGGTCATCTGTTTGTTTTTTTCCTGGAAGGTAGTGGCGACTCTTTATAATGTCTGAGTCACAAAAGAATCATCTCTATCTCTCTGTCTCTGTCTCTCTCTATGTCTCTCTCTATGTCTCTCTCTATGTCTCTCTCTATGTCTCTCTCTATGTCTCTCTCTATGTCTCTTTCTCTGTCTCTCTCTCTCTCTATTTCTTCTCCCTCAAATGTTTGTGTCTCTCTGTCTTTCTGTCTGTCTGTCTGTCTGTCTGTCTGTCTGTCTGTCTGTCTGTCTGTCTGTCTGTCTGTCTGTCTCTCTCTCTCTCTCTCTCTCTCTCCCTCTTTCTCCCTCTGTGTGTGTGTGTGTGTGTGTGTGTGTGTGTGTGCATGCGTGCGTGCGTGCGTGCGTGAGTGCGTGCGTGCCTGCGTGTATGTGTGTGTGTCATCACAGATGAATATTTGATGCGTGGGGATCTTGGGCAGGTGTGTGTGTAGCCTATTGTGTTTCAGACCAGGCCCTCTGTGACCCTCTGACGGAGCACAGGGACGGAAGCTATCACCACCTCCTGCCACTCCCAATGAACTGCTTCTGTTTAATGTGTGTGTGTGTGTGTGTGTGTGTGTGTGTGTGTGTGTGTGTGTGTGTGTGTGTGTGTGTGTGTGTGTGTGTGTGTGTGTGTGTGTGTCTCTGTGTGTGTGTGTGTGTGTGTGTGTCTGTGTGTGTGTGTGTGTGTGTGTGTGTGTGTGTGTGTGTGTGTGTGTGTGTGTGTGTGTGTGTGTGTGTGTGTGTGTGTGTGTGTGTGTGTGTGTATGTGTGTGTGTCTGTGTGTCTGTGTGTGTGTGTGCCTGTTTATGTCGTAGGCTCCATAAGGCTCCTCCCTCTCTCATTAGGATACAAAAACCTTGACAACGGGTCCTTTTTGGGGACCAAATTGCAGTCCCCCTAAATTGAAGATTGTCTTTCTAAGTCATATTGTTGTAATTGGTAAAACTAAAAGAACAAAAACACATTTCTTTACAGACAGGATAGGGTTAGGGGTTGTTTTGCTCTGTTATTATTTAGTTAGTTATCAATGGCAGTCAATGGCAGGTACCCACAACAAAACAAAGCTTGTGTGTGCGTGTGTGTTTGCGTGAGTGTATGTGTGTGCACCTACTGCCTCTAATGTGTGTGTGTGTGTGTGTGTGTGTGTGTGTTGCATCCATCCGTATGTGTGCAATTGTGTGTGTGTGTGTAGGTGTGTGTGTGTGTGTGTGCATGTGAGCGTGTGTGTGTCTTTGCAATTGTGTGTGTGTGTGTATATGTGTGTGTGTGTTTGCAATTGTTTGTGTGTGTGTGTGTGTGTGTGCATGTGTGTGTGTGCATGTGGGTGTGCGTGTGCGTGTGCGTGTGCGTGTGTGTGTGTGTGTGTGTGTGTGTGTGTGCATGTGGGTGTGCGTGTGCGTTAGCGTGTGCGTGTTTGTGTGTGTGTTTGTGTGTGTGTGTGTGTGTGTGTTTAACAGAGTGAGTCATGCCACTTGTATACGTATGCATGACTGTGTGAGTGTGTGGGTGTGTGCACGCTTATCTGTTTGTTTGTTTTTTGCAAAGTTTGCTCATAGACATCTCACCCCCCCTCCCTCCCTCCCTCCCTCTCTCTCTCTCTCTCTCTCTCTCTCTCTCTCTCTCTCTCTCTCTCTCTCTCTCTCTCTCTCTCTCTCTCTCTCTCTCTCTCTCTCTCTCTCTCTCTCTCTCTCTCTCTCTCTTTCTCTCTCTCTTTCTCTCTCTCTCTTAATAAAGTAATGTTAACATATCTGTATGTAAGGCATTGGCTCATAGTGAATCACGCATCCTTCCGTCTTTGATGACCTGCCCCCGACCTCATCAAGTATCTTGTTCAGATGATGGGATGGGCCCATCTCTGTGTGTGTGTGTGTGTGTGTGTGTGTGTGTGTGTGTGTGTGTGTGTGTGTGTGTGTGTGTGTGTGTGTGTGTGTGTGTGTGTGTGTGTGTGTGTGTGTGTGTGTGTGTGTGTGTGTGTGTGTGTGTGTGTGTGTGTGTGTGTGTGTGTGTCTGTTCCTCTCTCTCTCTCTCCGCGGTCTCCATCAGTGTTGCTGTCAGTGAAGCCGCTGCCCTTCAATGTGAAACCTTCTACAATATCCAGCATACAGCACACACATACAGCAAATTTGATCTAAAGGGTGACAAAACAGTAATGTAATTACGAAATAAATAGTAAGACGATGAAGAACGCTTTGGTCGAAATGTCTTGTCTGTCATGCTAACCCAGTAGATTAAAACTGCAAGAATTACACCAGGGAGTGCGGCTTTTTTTTTTAAAACATTACGAAATATTGCATATTTCTGATTCATATTGGAATCACGTTGCTATCAATCATCTCAAGGTGGATGGCAATGGGTATACCAGGAGCATTGCCTGTAAATGGTGAGCAATAAAATTGTTCGGTAACACTTTATTTTAATGGTTCACTACTACAGTGGATCTACCACATTAGGTACAGTGTAATAACCAGTGTAACAATATTTAATTCCATGTAGTACCAGTTGTAATACCATGTACCAACCCTAACCCTAACCCTAGATGTAAGTACAAAATTGGTACATGGTGTTACACTGGTATTACATGGTATTAAATATTGTGACACTGATATTACACTGTACCTAATGTGGTAGATCCACTCTAATAGTGAACCATTAAAATAAAGTGTTAAACATTGTTCTCAAGTATTGACACCCTGAAATCTCAGACATCTGCAGTAACTTTGTAATGGGCTAGAGATTTTCCTTTTTTTGGCATGCTTAGCTTTTTTTCTACAAAGCTATTGAACCATCTGCCCGGCCGCATCCAACCCCCAGGCCTTATGTTTGACACCCCTGGTCTAGAATGTGAAACATCTTCTATAACCTTCTAGAATGCCAAACATCTGATTGACCAGATCCCGTCACTGCACTTCCACTGAGATTGAGAGGATGAAGGATGCCTGTCAGGCCTGTGGATGAGCTATTGCCCCCGTAGACAGAGGGTCACTGGTGTGTGTGGGAGTTTTTTTTTTTTTTGGGGGGGGGGGGGGGGGGGTTGAAATGGGTGAAAGGGGTGAAAGGGAAGATACTGAACCACCAACTCCCCCCTGTGGCCGATTTAGTGGAGGGATCAGGGAAGGCCTTTTCTACCTCACTCTTTCCTTTTCTATCAGTGTGTCACTGAGGGTACAAGTCCAAAATGTTCCCTCTTGCCCTTTCCTGTCGTCTCTGGCCTTGTAACGCGAGCATCGTCATCATCATTGACTTTTATACCATATCTTGAAACACATAATTCAACTGTCATTTTCTCGTTTTCATTTGGGGTGCTGAATTGAAGAAAGCACCAAAAAGTTGATCTCTGCTGATATCTTCATAGGTCACAGGACAGGACACGGGAGGACAGAGATTGACCTGCACACCCGAGAGCAAGACTGCAAGCCTCTTCCTGAACACATCTCATGTGATCTTGCTTCTCTAGTGACACTTGCAGTCAGGGCCGCTGGCAGGGCCCGGGACAAAGTCATCTGAAAGGCCCCCTCACCCAATACATGCAATGTAATGAGGACCCGAATCTGGGCCTCCCTCTCCTAGGGTCCCAGGACAACTGACCACATAACCAAATAAATACAGTATAAAAAGTGTAACCTTGGGTGCCTCGTATTTCCTATCTTCCACTCTCCTATGTCCATAAAAACCCTCACGTGCACGATCGTCAAACAGTAGCAGCCTGTTGATGTGAGAGCTGCGCTTGTTGGCTACCCGATAAAGGCTGCTCTTTCTTTCTTTCTTTCTTTCCTCCTTTGCGGATTATGGTGAGCTGAGCTAAGCTAAGCTGCATTGTCAAGCGGCTGCGCTGCGGCCAGCACAGAAAACTTGATCGAGTAAGGAAACCCGTGTCGCGCTGAGCCGGACTAATTCCCTCACAGAAGGCGTTGACGGAGCGTCGAGGTGGGGACAGGGCCACGGCTCAGGGATGAGTGGGAGCGGGGACGTGAACTCTGGACTCTCTGGGGCTTCAATGGCTTGAGTGATGGAGCCTGACCCAGCCACCGAGTTGCAATGTCAACTGCCTTCGTGCCGAACAAGAGGCGCGGTAACCAGAGCAGTGCTGTGCACTTACGCACAAAGGCCCCAACTGGAGTAGCTTGACGAGTGCTCTCAAAACAACGCACCTCTCTGCTCCTTCCCACCCTCAACACCCCCCCGTCCCCCACCCAACCACAAAAAGAAAAAGATGAGACAGAAGCGATTCATGTGAGGTGAGTGTTTGTGTGTGCATGTTTCTTTTTCTTTTTTTGTTTTCTTTCTACTGCCTCTTTTCTCTTTGAGTACGTGGTCCGTAATGATGGAGATGTGCTGAGACTACTTGGCCCTCTCCAGGCGTGGACTGGGTGAGAAATAGGGCCCGGGCACTTTTGGCTGAAAGGGCCCCCCCCCTTACTAATTAGCGGTGCAGAACTGACTCACCAGTGGGCCCCACACCCTCGTGGGCCCCTATTTTCAGAAATGTAAAAAAGTACAAAAAACCTTACATTTCTGAAAATAGGGCCCCACTGGGAATGCCCGATATGCCAGATGGCCAGTCCAGCCCTGGCCCTCTGGGATCTTCAAAGGCCACAGGTGAGAGCGGCATTGTGCTCCTCTTTGGAGCTCACGTTACCTTTTCAACTCCCCAGAGAAACAGGCGGGGAGGGGGGACACATCAAAGGAGGGCCTTGGAAGCCTAAAAAGCCCCGTCACTTCTTACCTCCAACCACTCACATTCTTGTAGTCCGCCGACTAAATAGCCAGCGCACGCACACACACACACACACAGACACAGACACACACATGCTTACAAACGCACGCATAAGCACACACACACACACACACACACACACACACACACACACACACACACACACACACACACACACACACACACACACACTCTCTCACACACACACACACACACACACACACACACACACACACACACACACACACACACACACACACACACACACACACGCACACACACACACACACACACACACATGCATACATGCACAAGCGTACACACACACACACACACACACACACACACACACACACACACACACACACACACACACACACACACACACACACACACACACACACACACTGTATCATGTCAGACAGACAACACAATGGGCTCTTTGGTGAGAGCGGTCAATGTGAATGGGAGAAGGTTGTGGAAGGTGAGGGCCTTGACAGGAGAAAAATATCCTGATTATCATCGACTTTCAAATCTCTTCGAGACTTGGTCTGAACAAGAGCATAACAATTAACGTTTCCCAAATGGCATGGTTGACCTGGCGTCTCCCTAGGTTTGCTACTGGTTGACTGGTGTCCAACAAAGTAGGTGGAGTTCCCGATTTTCCAGGAGATCAGAAACTATACTTACATTGCTCTTGGCCTGACTAGAAGCAAGGGCGAAGGTGTTGTGTCACTAGGAGGGCGTGGCATGGGTAGGAGACAGATGCTGCTGATGGCCACAGGTTTGGGGATGGACTTGAATAAAAAGTCTTTCCAATGGACAACTGTCGGTAAGGGAGTATACATACCAGGGCTTCACAACAGTGGTTTTCCGAGTCACTAGCCATTCAGGTATTCCACTAGCCACAGATTTTATATTGTTTTTTTTTTCTTTATCATGATAGTGTACATCTAACCTAAGAAGACGAGGTGCTAAAGCAAGAAGAGTACATAGCTTTCTACATGGAAGTATATCAAGCAAAAAGAAACTGAGTTACAGAGCTTTTTGAAAGTATTACTAGCCACAGACAAGTTTTACCAGTATTTGGCCGGCTGGCAGGTGCCAGTGTCAAGCCCTGATGCATACCTACCTATACATATGATTGGCATCAGAGTTTTTTTTGTTAGAACTGACAGACTGGTTCCAAATCTTAAGTAGTGGAAATTTATTCCAGGAAATAAAGCCTTGAACTGGTCCTCGTGTATGAAATGCTGAGTATTGACCATGAATTGACTCAAAGGGAAATTACCTCATCGTTTGCTGGACTCGTGCTCAAGTACCAGTAATCCTGTGCAAAGCAGAGGGATTCATTCATGCCATGTGCAAACGAGACCAGAAGACGAGAAAAAAAAGAAAAAAGAAAAAGAAAAAGGGAAAAAGGTGAGACCCAGCAAAAATCACACCCAGTTATCATAATTTAGGAGAATTCCAGGCGTTGGATGGACTTGAAGGCAGTCTGTCAAGGCTTGTTAGATCAGAGAGGTACGTGCTCCAGCTCATAAAGCACAGACAGAGCCTCTTTAGCACACATCCTGCCGACTCCGGCACGGCGTAGCAGAACTGAGTCAAGTGTGAAACCCCGCTGGGTGGCTGAGGGCCACAAAACGGGAGATTTATAAGTTGTAGATATGATAAAGGCAGTGATAACGACCTGATTAGTCACAGCCATAAACCAAATCCATACCCGATCATCACGCTGGCTTCAGCCATAAACCAAATCCATACCTGATCATCACGCTGGCTTCTGTTTTCCCTGACTGGCCGGCCGAGCTCCCTAAAGCACCACATGCTGAGAAGCTGTTGGGGAGTATTAAGGTGTTGTATTTACTGTACTGCGTATATCGAAACCTGGAGAAACTGTACTGGGTGTTTATTGCTGGAGGAAACCTGGCTGGGCGGCCTCAGTAGACTTCTCCTCAGCTGTATGAACTACACTGCTCTACAAAGGCAGAGTGCAGTAAATACATCAAAGTAGAGTCTCTGTGCACAACCACTGTCCAGGTGCTGGTGATGTGCGGTAAAAGTAATCCAAGTAAAGGAAGGATGAATCACCGCACACTGGTCTTCATTGCTGGTAGTTTGTTTGCTGAAAAACGTGTTTTTGTCCAAATTGAGTTTATGGCCCTACCGTGGCTCTAACGGTAGGGCACTGGGCTGCTATGCCGCCGAAATGGGTTTGAGCCCGGCCAGGGTCCTTTGCCGACCCTTCCCCATCTCTCTCCCCATTGCTTCCTGTCTGCCTCTCTACCGTCCTATCTTCAATAAAGCCAAAAAGACCAAACAATTTTTTTTTATTTTTTATTGACTTTAGCTCTTTTTTTTAATTGAGTTCAGCCTGAAAAGGGTCTTCATTACACCTCCTTCCTCTTGTGATCAAAATAAGTCCTGTTTTAGAGATGCCAAAGTCCTGTTTTAGAGATGCCAAAGTCCTGTTTTAGAGATGTCAAAGTCCTGTTTTAGAGATGTCAAAGTCCTGTTTTAGAGATGTCAAAGTCCTGTTTTAGAGATGTCAAAGTCCTGTTTTTGCTACGTCAAAGTTGCAGTAACTACAATATCCAACCTACTGCCAAGGCTTTGAAGGCATTTTTCTCAGTTTCACTGTTGGCGTAGTTATGTGGTTCTCAACCTTTTTTGAACAAACGCCCCCTTGACCTCATCACAAGCCTCCCAACGCCCCCTTGACCTGACAACGACCCCCTCAGTATTGAAAAATTAACTAAACACTGCCCTCTCTCAGCTGTATCCTTCTCAACGCCCCCCCTAGAGCTTCCCAAGGCCCCCTGGGGGGCTGTACCGCCCCTGTTGAGAAACACTAGCGTAGTTACCGCACTTTGCCTTTGTATGGCAGTACAGTAGGCTACTATGCAGAATGCACCAGAAGTGAAGTGAAAGTGAAAGCCCATTGGGAAACTCCAACTTCCATTGTCATTGTGACACAGCACTCCACAGCACACAAGTGCACACTGCACACAACAAAATTGCATTTATGCCTCACCCGTGCAAGGGGGCAGCCCTTAATGGCGCCCCTATAGGGAGCAGTGCTGTGGGACGGTATCATGCTCAGGGTGCCTCAGTCATGGAGGAGGATGGGGGAGAGCACTGGTTAATTACTCCCCCGACCAACCTGGCGGGTGGGGAGTCGAACCGGTAACCTTTGGGCTACAAGTCTAACGCCCTAACCGCTTACCCATGACTGCCCTACAGGGCAGGAAGCCAGGAGGCTCAAATGGCTCAGCACTGCAAATTCTAACTGGCAGCAAACGAATAAAGTACACTACAGTCTACAATATTCCAAAGTCAAAGAATAACACGCACTTGCTTTAGAGTGTTTCCACAGGAAAGCCTGTTCACGGTTTATAGAAGCCAAGCCTTCTTATCCTATCAGTGCAATAAAGGAGATTGTGCTGCTGATAATGGTACACAGATGGATGTGGGGGGACTCCATCTTAGGTGGGCAGATATAGGAGTACGAGGGCTTTTAATGGCCTGGGTGATTGTCTGATAGTACATCATGAGGGCTTCATGAAAGCCCACCTCCCTGTAACCCACTTCGCCCCCACATTAAAGTGTGTATGTCCCCATAAATCACAAATACAAGTGCACACACACACACACTACACACTACACACACACACACACACACACACACACACACACACACACACACACACACACACACACACACACACACACACACACACTACACACTACACACACACACACTTTACCTTTGACATGAAGTAAAATCAAGATTTATTTAATTCATTCTTCATCGCTTACTCTATAAAAACGGACAGGTTACCTAATCACACAACACTTACAGTCACACAGTTAAACCACGTTACAGTTCCTTGGAAAATGTGACCATTAATGTTTTAGTCAGACATTTTTATTTTGTGTTTAGTGCGTGCAAAACTGAATGAAGTCAGATGTAGCCTACTTTCTTTATAAACCAAACAATCTTTAAAGTGTATAATGTGCCGACCCAAATTGTACAAACTGTTCAGTCAAAAAACTCGGCATTAAGAAACAATGGTCAACATGATGCCATCCTAAAATGGAAAAATGTCACACTTTTCACTGAACATTTAGCAACAGTCATCAAAGCCTTGCTCAATCCTCCAACAAAAGTACAGTATAGCAAAACAAACTCATCCCGACAGCCTGGAACAGACAGAAAGCCAGCAGGTGATACTCATCTACCACTTCCACAAAATCACTTTTACATTTTCATCCAAACAAACAGTATTTCGCAAAGTGAGTCTGTTGGCTTAAACATTACATCACCTACTGTATGATGACTGAAAAGTACTGTATAAGAAGCACATGAAGTGGTGAACATGTTTTTTCTCCATTTTATAATAATGGTTGGTAACCCACTCCACCTTCTAGCCATATGTGATCCATTTTTAGCTTAGGTTAGTTTTGTCCTCCCTTCCCTCTATAAATTGTATTGTCAACATGCCAAGTATGAGGTCCACAGGGAAATGGGGCAAAAGCAAGCCTATCAGCAGAATGAATTCAAATGCACCTGGATAACAACAGCTATACGAAGGTATATACTTTTACTTTCTGTTTGAAGTCTACTTAATACTGTTTCCTTGTCAGAAAAACCTTTTCCCCTCATCGAGTGATTAAGATAATTTTGGAAGAAAACGTCAAAGGCTAAAAAAAAGAGTCCTTTAAGTGATTAAATGTACACGTCTTGATAGACGGGGCTTAACTCCTTTGACATTATAAATCAAATGGCCAAATTGCACAAGTCCAGAATTGTAATTTATATCACTCTTTTTAACGCTGGCCAGCAACCATGTCCTGGGCCAAGACTCTGAAGTCCAGGCGGTTTAGAGGCCTAACAAGCGTTACATCTGCCTGAGCACACGCAGCTGACAATAACACAGAGTTAAAAGAGGGGAAAAATGAGCTTAGCGCAGGTTTGCAACTCGTAAGATTGAACGTGCAATAAATAAGATGAGGACTCAATTATGATCCATTTGTGTCAGGCAAGGTCGAAATTCATTCAAAAAGCCAACGCCCCTGTACATGGGTTTACCATTTGTAAACAATCCCTGCCTGCGTGAGTGACCCTGGCTGTGCTCTGTTCAAGAGGAAAAGATGGTCTTCAACGCAGGGGCGTAGGCAGAAATAATAAAACAGGTGGGCCCAGAAAAAATTGGACGGGCCCAACCCGAAAGCGTGTAAGTAGATATTATAATATCGTGCTCAAAAATGATACTTTGAAATTGAAATCATAGAAATCACAGAAGATGAACCAGACTTTTGACAAAATGATTAATTATCGCTCAGTGCTATGCCATTAATTATAGTTCAATGAGGCAACAGTTGACTGTCAAGTGTGAATGGGGTGGGCTTGGATGTCAAGTGGGAGGGCCCAGGCCCACCCAGGCCCATCCCTGGCTACGCCTATGCTTCAAAGGGAAAGGGATCAAAAAAGAAAACGGGCAACTGACAGCTGGACAAGTGTTGCCAGAAACGGTAGGCTGTCCTCATTTCGGTCAGTAGCTTGGCTCATTAATGCTTATTATATTTCATTGTAGCTTTAGCTGTACATATGAAGCCCCACTCTACTATCGTCCTTGGCATTGTTCAACAACGTTTATGTCAAAATCTGGCGCATGTGTGGGGTTAGGGGGGTCCGACATTTAAAAAAAGTAAAAAAAAAATAAAATAAATCAGACCGACCCATGACCTAACCTGACAACCAACCGGAACCAAACTTTTATTTTTCTCAGGCCTGGGGAAGTTTGCTATCAGGGCCGTTACAACACATTTTCAAATGTGCTTTTAGTAGGAAGTAGCGGGGGGTTTTTTTGTCTTGGGAAATCACGTTAGATATTTATGTCCATCTTGTTTCCCAAGCATTCAACCCAACCCTTCTAAGACCAAGCAAATCTCGTGATCACAAAAATATTTGCTTGATTGCAAACGCACCTTTTGACACGAAGGCTACAAGTAGGCCTATGAGTATAATGAGGAAGTAACGTGCTTCCCTAGTGCCAACACCAAACAAGCTATTTAGCGTATAAAGAGGCACTAGGTAGGATGACGTCATTTGCGTGGTACCCGTGGTATGCCTGACTCAAAATCTACACCGTAATGAAAAAATGCTGTTCAAATAAACTCGCTGTGAGACTGTTTTTCATCCCGGAATGCCAGCAGTTGATACAAATCTGAATATGGTATGTAAAGCGATGTTTTCAAATGATTAGTGTTTCCCACGACACTCCCTCGGACCGCGCTGCCATAAGTTGCATGTGGGGTTTTCTGACAGCGGACCGTGGAAGTGATCACGAGAGCCATCGTTCACTTACTAAAGACTTGCATAAGCGTCGGCTGACTCGGGACCGTGATTAATTAAACTTTTAATCCTACCTGGAGCCCCTTTAACTGTCATGCCTCATTTGCATTCCTCAGATTTTAGATGGGCCTTCCTTGTGTTGGCCACGTGTTAAAGCCATCTATGACAAAGGATTCTGTGACATTGTGGCATAAAAGCCATCTTGACCAGTCAAAAGTGCTCGAATGTCACACACACTGAAATATTTTCCAGTATCGGAGTAAACTAATTATGTATCAGGCAGAAAGAGCAGTTCTGAACCAGGACTATCATTATGTGGTACATCACTCAATAAAAACACATGTTTTTGTCCTCTACTAAACCTTTTAGTTTGAAATTTGATTTATAACACGTTAACTTTTCCCAATATTATGCAGAATCAGCAAGTATTTTTTCCCCCCAAGACAGCTCATCTTCATAAAAGACTTTTCGTATTATCTGAACAAAGCATGTTTTGTTTCAGCAATGTTATTGCTCATAGAGAGCACTGAGTACTTTTCTATGACTGTATTGTAATAATATGTCTAAATGAGACCAGGTTTACCATAGGCAGCTATGCTTCAGAGGAACTTCAGTTCAGGTCAGTGCAGCTCAGCTCTGCGCTGCACTGCCCAGGGTTGGACTGGTGATCTGGCATACAGGGTATTGTCCTGGTGGACCGACGGTCCTCAGAGTCCGATTGTTGTTGTTTTCCTGGGGATTGGCCCACAATTTAGAGGGGGGAAGCCCATTGGTTCATCGTCAATAAAGACAGTGAATTCAGCCTGGCAAGATATAATACAGTAGAAGGAAAGTGGTCTGTGTATGTGTTAGGGGCCGTTCTACTGTACGTCAAAAATGCCCAGGTCAGTTTTCAGTGTCAGCCCAGCCCCTGGCGCTACCCCACTGCACCCGAAGTCCAACGTCTAATTCATTCCTTATTATGCTGCATTCCCCAGCCCCACGTCAGGGGAAACACTGGCAAGGTATAAAACGCTCGCTATACTGTACCTTTGCCTTCTTATAGTATGAAGGGCGAGTTCAGTGCCTGCTTTTTATTACTGCTCCCCTATTTTGAAGTGGTTTCGTTACCCTTATGGTTCTGACTGTGTGTGTGTGTGCGTGTGTGTGTGTGTGCGTGCGTGTGTGTGTGTGTGTGTGTGTGTGTGTGCGTGTGTGTGTGTGTGCGTGCGTGTGTGTGTATTCGCTGTGTGCATTCAAATGTGTGTTCAGTGTGTGTGTGTGTATGTGTGTGTGTGTCTATGCGTGCACATGCATTACATCCTTGTGTGTGTGAGTATAGGACACATTGGTGAGCTACAGTTTTTTACAGACTTTTGAAAGCCAAAAAGTATGGTCAAGGCGGCCACAGGACTCATGCAGATCTGGCTGCTATCCTGCTTGCTAAGTCGCCTCCAGCCATGCCTGCCTGTCCGCTTGAGCAATACAGCATTTTTCTGTCATGTTATTTTGCTAGCATACAAACAAAACAAACTCCCTCAGCTTTTCTGGATGCTTTTCCTCCATGGAGAGTGTGCCAAAAACACTGTCTGAATTAAGGGCTGTCTAAAGAGTGAATGGTTTACTGACAACGTACATCTACAACAGCATGTGAGCCACTGCAGGTCCCTATCTGACGCTAGTTTAAAGGAAATAGGTGTGTGTGTGTGTGTGTGTGGGGGGGGTGTTCTTCTGGATTCTCAGTGTCAGATGATGTTGTGGGTTTTATAAATGTCAGACAGGCACTTTTGATCCGATGATTTTATGCAGATTAATTTTATTACTGCTCTGAATGGAGCAGGAGACATCTTTGCTAGGTACACCATTGCTTCCGTGGTGTCCCTGGTAAAAAAGCCGGCCAGGGTCTTCTCTGCCCTTGGTTACGTAAGTAGCCTGCCCCAGTCAAATGGCCCTTTACAGATGCTAATTGGCCCAGCCCCATCACCCTCAGGCAGAGGCAGCCAGTCTCCTTCTATGTCCTGGGCTCATGGATATGTTACAGTAACTTAACATACCAAACGTGGAGTGACATATACCCATACATCTATATTCCTACAAATACATGTACATATAAGAATCTACATAAGAATCATATAAGAATCAAAAATTTAACCACAATGTCACTGATGATACATGACGTGGCAGCTGTACCTCATATGGAAATAAAAAACAAATCAGTATAGTTAAATAAATCAATCAATCACACAAACAAACAATCACACACGCACACACAGGTGCACACACACACACACACACACACACACACACACACACACACACAGACACAGGCACACACACACACACACACACACACACACACACACACACACACACACACACACACACACACACACACACACACACACACACACATATCTAATTATGGCAAGCTAGGAGGTAAGTAATAACAAAAATATTACAAGAGTATAGGCTGCTATTAATATTCTCTTACGCTGCCTTCACAAAACAAGCAAATGTGTTTCTTGTCACTGGCCACACTGAGGATGCTTGAATTTCCTCCTCGTAAGTCGCTTTGGTCAAAAGTGTCTGCTACATGTAATGTATTGTAATGTAATGTAATGTAATAATAATGGGCTTAAAAAAGTGTCTTTTATGTGCAAAATACAAAATCAAAAGGCTGCAGTATCCCCACTAGTTTTAAGAGAGGAAAAGGGCCCCAAGGGAAAAGGGTCTCTTTGGAGTGGCGAACGGTGGTGTGTTTTCTGCTTCAAGACTCCCCCATTGCCTATGTTTCAGTCTAGCCGCCCCGGAAGTTCAATCAATCAGAAGCCGAGTTTGGCCACCTGTGGCGTCGCCATACTGGGGGAAAAAAATAAGATATGATAAGCTAAACTTTATTGTCTGTTAGTGTTTGCACAGAAATGTGTCTTACATGACACTTCTCCACAATAATCCAGATGTAAACGTGCATTAATATTGCATCCCTCTTTGCCTAGGGCCCCCAAATAGCTTGAAACGGTCCTGTGTCCACTAAGTAACACACACCACATGTTACCTCCGGGTTTAGTTTGGTTTCCCCCCCCCCTATCAATTTCAGATTCGTGGTGCTGATCAGTGGCGACACCTGTGGCTTGGGGCGGCCGGAGCGCTGCCTATTTCCCCGGAGGGTGGACTTCGGTTCTCTCTCCTCCTCCGAGCATCCGGCCTGTCGCTTCCCCCATTCCGCCCTGACTACCGTGCTTTTTGTTGCCTTTGAAGCTTTTGCCTTTTTGGTTTTGTTTGTACCTAGGAGCTCGGCTCCTCGTTCTGTTCACCCCTAGACTCCATTTAATAAATATCTTTTTTTATACCGTTTTTCCGTTTTGAGTCCCTTCAATGTTACGTTTGTAACACCACACCACCAACAAAACAGGAGCAGGAACACCAGGTTGGGTTGGGCTGGGCTGAGCCGGGCCGTGCCGGTGTGAGCAGTTGGTAGAGCTCCAGAGGCTGTGGTAACGGCCCCATGTGGCAAATGGTGATGAGGTGCTAAGAGGCTCATAAAGGCGGATCGACACTCCGTAAATTAGGACAAGGCCCCTTTTGTAAAAAGCCGACCGACACCACCATCTAAAACAATTTCACATCCCATTGATGTTTAATGGATCTTGCTTCAACTCAGCTCAGTCGTTCAATGTGTGTGTGTGTGTGTGTGTGTGTGTGTGTGTGTGTGTGTGTGTGTGTGTGTGTGTGTGTGTGTGTGTGTGTGTGTGTGTGTGTGTGTGCGTGCGTGCGTGTGTGTGTGCACGTTCAGCGCTAGCTTGCCAATGCCAGGGTATGTTGCTCTGTCTTGGTAACAGAAGAGGCATAACGATGCCAGATCCACAAAGTAGAAAAAAAACATGTAGCATATGTGAAGTAGAAAGGTACCGTAGCCTACTCATTTACCTCCTGCCTGGAGGAGAATGGGTGTAGACTTTTTTTAGGAAGGCAATGTACAGGTGCATTCTAAATCATTCATAGCTGAGTTTTGCTCTCTTGCCTTTTCTTGAAAAGGAAACTAAACTGAAAAAATATTTTCATTTCAAGGTCCCCCTGGTCAGAGTGTTCCAAAACTGTCATGGAGTTAAATGGGCATTTAAGGGAAGGATAAAGAAGGATGGTGGTCGGGGATGGAGTGGAAACAAGGGAGGTGGGAGGGGAGAGAGAGAGAGAGAGTAGCACAAGTGCGGAATGCTTGTGTCCACTGCCAACATGACTGGAGCTGTGTGGCCGGACACATTGCTCATAAGAACAAAGCGACTGACCAAAGCTGCTGCTGACCCCCAGATGGAAGAGAGCTCTAAGCATGTGTAAATGGGCTGCCGAAAGGGAGAGCAATTGACTTGGCTCTTTCCTCTGCGTGTTGGGGGAAAAAAAGACACACTGAGACACACTGACTGCACGGACCCTTAAGCAAACATCCAGTCCTGAGGACTTTGGTTCGCCCATGCACGCCAAAATGTGCGGTGCAATCAACTTTATTTGATTTTATTTCATTTCATTTAGAAATGTTTCCATGATACTTTCTTTTGAACGTTTCTGCCAGCAATAAAAACTGCTGAGGGGCCTCCGTGTTTCCATCTCTGCAGAGTCTCCAAAGGCCTTGTTAAAGCCAGAACTTTAAAGAGCAGTTACGATGGACATCTTGTCTAAACCCTTAAGTGAAAACACAAAGAGATGACATTTTTATTGGGAATCAAATTTCGGTCTGATTTATTGCTGAATTTGGGGTATGATGACAACTTCAATTGGACAACAGTCTGTCAAACCATAACGGCCCGGAAATCCAGACACACAAGGAGCTTGAATGATGAAACAGCATGACAAGGAACTGCCTGCATGGCACTGCTTTAAAATGAATTGAGCTGCTTCTGAACACTGCGTAACGTCACTACCATTTAGCATTCCACCGTCACATGGAAGGAAAAAAGCCTGTTGAGTGTAGAATTTTCCATGTTACAATAAAGGCATGCTAATGAATTCTGTGTCCATTGACATGCAGTGTATTGTTTAGACAGGGCATTTGTTGTTGCTGGAATTCAGAACTCGCTCACAGACACTGAAACTTTGCGGTGTAATTTGAACTAGCTTGTTACAATTGTTATTTGTAATGTTATCTTTATTATATGTGAATAATCCTAATCTTTCCAGGTGGTCTGTGTTTATCATATCCATAAAATGTGTACAAACCAATGATGACTTACCTCTGTGTTGTTCTTTCAACCGCCCTTTATCCAACATTGAAAACAAATGAACATTATGGAAAGCCATGCTCTAAATACACAGCAGAACAATTTAATAATCAAGTCTAAAGTTGAGGGCTATTTTCCCAGCTTGACTGGAAGATTACCGGTATGCTTGCAGACAAATAAACTATGATATTGCCAGGCTAATTTGCCCTGGACATGCTGAAAAGCAACAGTGTTGCATGGCAATATCATTTAACCCTATCCAGACCGGGGGGGGGGCTAAAAGTGCCCGCACCAACTTTGATGTCGTATAACTCCTGAATGACTAAAGCTAGGACTACGAAACTTTGTGACTTTTCCTAACATGAAGTTGGCTACAGTGTGATACCAAAAGATTAGGTTTATCGTTTTTGTTGTTGCCATGGCAACGGTTTTCTGACAGGTACGCCTGACCAAAAATCACTGATCTAAGTCTCATCATCATCACTTTTCATATTTTTTTACATTTTCATTAGCATCAGACACCCTTGTGAACATTTGAAGTGGTCTGAAGCACATAATAACCAAAATTGATGTGCATTACCCAAGTTAGATGGGAAATACATTAAGGTGACATTTTGGGCAATAAAATCAGGAAATGACGTCATAATGATGTCATAATATCCAATAATGACACCAAACTGATGTCATTCATAGCTCTTTGGCTGAAGATCATCCCCTCCAAGTTTGGTGGTCATACGCCATTTGGTTCCCAAGTTATGAGGGGGGGGTCAAATGAGCCCCCCCCCGGTCCCAGGAATGCCAAAAAAGCCCGGTCTGGATAGGGTTAATATGAGTCAAACTGCACCAACATATAAAAAAATAAGGTTTTGTGGAGGGCAGCTTAATGACGTCAGTTATAAAAGAGACTTGTTAACCCGGTCATAACAAAGTCTGTTTAGGTAGTTTTATACCCTTGAGGTTTCTGAGGATTCTTAGAAAAGGTGGTCCAATAGCGTCACAAAAAAATGTATACTGAAAAAAAGAGGGAAGAATGACGGTCAGGAGAAGGGAGGGGAGAGAGAGAGAGAGAGAGAGAGAGAGAGAGAGAGAGAGAGAGAGAGAGAGAGAGAGAGAGAGAGAGAGAGAGGAGACCCTTGAATTTACGATCCTACCACACCTGGGCTCGCATAGCCCTCTCTCTCAAAATACACCAAAGAAAGCTTCTTGTGATGGTTAAGCCATTCCATCTTTCCTCCTTCGCATGACAAAACCCCACACACCACCACCACTCCAAAATATCAATACCTTCCATTCTGTCACCTAACATAAACTTTGTGAAACAGCAGCTGACATGTCCAGGGCACTTGACCACAGAGACATATCTCGTAATTACACAGTACATGTCATCAGGCCCGCTGACAGCTTTTTCCGGGCCCGGGACAAAGTCATTTGAAAGGGCCCCTGATCGAGTACATACAATGAGGACCCAATTCTGGGCCCCCTCTCACTCCCTGGGCCAGGGACAACTGACCCCTTTGTCCCTCCATGTCGGCTTCCCTGCATGTCATAGTCATGTCTGTGTTCATGTAGAGTGACCACTAATTCTTCCCATATTATTATTATTGTATTTTTTGTAATATGATGAGGTGTAATGGAATGTGAAAACCCGACCAGCACACGGTGCTGGCTATGAGAGCCCGTATTGAATTCTCCACTACGTCAGGCCGAGCTTGTAGGGAACACCTCGTGCAGTGGTCACCTCGTGGCTTGTGGCGTGAGGAGGTTCTCACTTCAAATAAGCTTCTGTCTGTGACTGTTTGGGCCACGAGACACCTGTTATCAAAGGGGCCTTCTTCAGGTCGGTCCAGAATTTAAACTGGCCGTAGACGAACAACTTGTTTTGGATGTTGAATTAAATAATACAGTATATATGGATTACTTCTAAGAACTAACTACAGTAAATACTGTATGCCAACTACCTGTCACCAAAAAAATCTTGTCTTCTGGTATATCAACCTTGTGTTTGAAAAGCAACACCCAGTCCTTCCTAACCCAAGTGTGGCTGCCCATGAGAGCAAGAGTACAACATGGTTTTCCCCCTCATTTGTTGACCATGTGGCCGAGCGAGCAAGCGAGCGAGCGGGCATGTTTGACAGTGCAGATGGTATGACTGGGAGGTGAGCTGCTGCCGGTGAGAGTTCACAGAGGACAAAGTCTAATGCTGGCAGCCAGGGCTGGGCTAGAGTGGGACCGTGAAGCAGCCCAGGCATTTTTGGCACAGACCAGCCTCTCACACAGCCCCCCTGATTTAGTCAAGTCAAGTCAAGTTGGTTTTTATTGTCAATTTCTTTACATGCACTGGTCATACAAAGAATTTGAAATTACATGTCTTGCTTTCCCATTCAGACATAGACTAATCTAGGTAAGGACATAGACAGTATAGACATAGACAGTACTCATACATGGACATAAGACAGAATGGACATAGACAGTGCTCATACAGACATTTAAAGTGCAAGACTGGACAACAGAAGACTTGTAGAGAACATACATTAAGAGGAGGTATTTGTTGTGCTTTTTCTAAAAGTCCTTTACACAGTTCTATGATTCGCTCTAATAGTCCGCTAATTTAAAGATAGTATAATGAGTCGCCTCGTCAAAAACTGAGGGCCGGTATCTATGGAAAATCAAAAATCAAACAAAAAAACAAAAAAACCAACAGCATTGGCCCCTGAGGACTGTGGGCACCACCGGGTAAATGCCCTCTGAGCCAGAGGATGAGTCCAGCCCTGTTGGCAGCCCTGGCTGCTGGGTTGGGCTGGGCGGCGCTGGGCGGCGCTGGGCGGCGCTGGGCGGCGCTGGGTTGGGCTGGGCGGCGCTGGGCGGCGCTGGCTTTAAGAAGGCACCGGCAGGTACAGGAGAGAAAATAGCAGAGACACGGGCCCAGGGAAGCCAACAACAGGAGGACAAGAGGGTCAGTTGTTCCAGGCCCATGGAGGGGGTGGGGTGGGGTGGGGTGAGCTTTGAATTAGTTACATTTTCGTAACAAACATAGCTCATTACATTGTATGAATGCTTTGAGAAGGGAGGTCTTTCATGTGTCTTTGTCCCAGGCCCAGCCAAAGTTGTCAGCGGCCCTACACAACCCTCCCTCTCCCCGCCCCACCCCTCGGCCCCTCTCCCTCACCCCCCACACCTGCGCATCTCCGACAGGTGTGAATCTGCGACGAGCAGGGCAATGCCGCCACGGGCCAGGCTTTACCTGCACAGATCTGCCCGTGGGGATAGGGGTGAGGGGACGCTGAGGGCCTGGGTAGGTATATGGAAAACAACGCTGGGCTGGGTGTGCGGCGTGCACATTTCCTGGCCCCTGCCAACGCAGACCCCCATCATCCTCAGCATTCCACTCAGCAAAGCAGCCATGAGAGGATCGAGCCTGCTGACGAACCCAAACTTCCCCTCTCCTCTCCTGCCCCCCTCCCCTCTTCTCTCTCCTAGCCTCTCCTCTCCTCCCCTCCTCTCCTGTCCTGTCCTCTCCTCCCCTCCCCTACCATCCCCTTCCCTCTCCTCTCCTCTCCTCCCCTCCCCTCCCCACTTCTCTCCTCTCCTCTCCTCTCCTCTCCTCTCCTCTCCTCTCCTCTCCTCTCGCTACCCTCACTACCACCCCATTCAATCAATCCCACTCTCACCCTAGTACGCAGCGCCTCTCTCCCCATGTGCAGAGGAGTGCGCAGAGGCGATTCTAGGGTCAGGTGGGGCCCCAGGCGGAAATTGAAAGGAATGAACATTTGAAACAAAATTGCCACTACTGTAGTAAAATGTGACTGCTACTTTTTCGCCATACAGGGGCCCCAAGCAGCTGCCTGCCTAGCCTGGTGACAAGATGCACCACTGCAAGTACGGTGGGGGTGGTGGGTGGCTGGCATCCAAACCTGGCCACCTCCCTGATTCAAAATACCTCAGCATCAAGACAACCAAATCATTTCAACCAGAAAGATGACATTTTCAGGGGAGCATTTTTATAGGGGGAGCGAGCTGCATGCACAAACTTGGCAAGGAGTGGACACAATTTGGCCAAATGACAGGATGTGGGCCTGAAAACGTTAACGGAGAGAGCCCTTGCCGAGATAAAAGCATTTTGCTGCGTTGGATCTTGAAATGTGCTTATGGATCGCACACACACACACCCTCCCCACCAACCCAACCCCAACCCAACCCCCAACCTCAACCCCCTCTCCACACACACTGACTTTGCAAGCAGTAACAACTTTTTCAGCCATGCTTTTTCATAATGGGACAAGACGTTTGCAGCGTGGTGGGGATGGTGTCATAGCCTCCGCATTTGCCCACTTGGCATCCGGCAGTCATTAAAAAAGGGTGGTCTGAACCCGTCCGGTAGTTCATCTCATTAACAGAGAAATGCTGAGCGGGCTAATTGTGCCGATCACCCGGAGAAATACCGGCTTTTTCCTCTCGTAAATCCTGTGCCTGTGTGTGTGTGTGCCTCTGCCTCGCTCGCGCTCCCATCTTCCCCCCTGAGAGGAAATGTGGCTCCCACTCCTCTGTGTGTGTGTGTGTGTGTGTGTGTGTGTGTGTGTGTGTGTGTGTGTGTGTGTGTGTGTGTGTGTGTGTGTGTGTGTGTGTGTGTGTGTATGTGTGTGTGTGTGTGTGTGTGTGTGTGTGTGTGTGTGTGTGTGTGTGTGTGTGTGTGTGTGTGTGTGTGTGTGTGTGTAGTGTGTGTGTGTGTGGTGTAGTGTAGTGTGTGTCTCGCGTGTGCATGCAGTCCATTCGCAGAGCTCAGATGGAATGTTGGGGCAATGCCCTGAATTCTAGAACATGAAAGGTTCCGAGGCTGCATCTGTGTTATACAAGGGCAGCTCTGGGCACGTTAGTCATCAGGAACCCGCGGCACATGGCGCTCTAATTTTCAACTGCAAGACACTTATGCAATGATAATGCGGAGGTTGAACAAGGCCACTTTCGAGCGCGCCTTCGATAAGCACCAGGCAGAGGCCCTAGCCAGGGGAGGAAAGGGCTTGAGTGTCGGGACAGCCCGGTCACTGACACCATTCACTTCCAGGTCACGGACCGGAGCCACTTGTTTGATTGGTGCTTATCTTGAGGAGCATGTCGTGGGTGTTTCGCCGCTCATCTGGGCTTTCTCAAGCATATAAGGCTTCAAGAAACAAGGCAAAGAAGTAACGGGAGCCTCTTTTTTTTCAGATTTCTTTTAAAAAAGAAACATATTATTTTTTGATGCATCATTAACTACTCAAGTCTGTCATCTAGTGGCATTTTGCCTCGA
>NC_085861.1:11577074-11582074 GCF_034702125.1 Engraulis encrasicolus
CAGTAGAGAGACCTTCGCTACACTGCAGGCTCCAGCCAGAGAGACCTTCGCTACACTGCAGGCTCCAGCCAGAGAGACCTTCGCTACACTGCAGTCTCCAGCCAGAGAGACCTTCGCTACACTGCAGTCTCCAGTAGAGAGACCTTCGCTACACTGCAGTCTCCAGTAGAGAGACCTTCCCTACACTGCAGTCTCCAGTAGAGAGACCTTCGCTACACTGCAGTCTCCAGCCAGAGAGACCTTCGCTACACTGCAGTCTCCAGTAGAGAGACCTTCGCTACACTGCAGTCTCCAGTAGAGAGACCTTCCCTACACTGCAGTCTCCAGTAGAGAGACCTTCGCTACACTGCAGTCTCCAGTAGAGAGACCTTCCCTACACTGCAGTCTCAAGTAGAGAGACCTTCCGGGACTTTTCCTATATTGCAGTCTCCAGCTAAACAGACCTTCCCAATGCTGCAGTTGCCAGCCAGAGAAACCTTCTTCATCTATATACTGTAGTCGCCAGTCAGCAAGACCTTAAAAATACATATATGGGCCAGTACGTAGTAGCACACTTACAGTAAGGGCGGCGCAACGACCGCCAGTGCCACTATTATGTGGATTTTTTGGTTTGTTTTTATTGGACCATATTAATTGCAGCATATCAACCACCAATTACTAATTAATTTATGGGCATTAGAGGCCATTGCCCCACTTGACGTCTGAGCCCAAAGAAATGTCTATGACCCATATACCGGCCCTGTTTCTGATGCTCTGGCTGGCCACCATGGAAGTCAACCAATCAATCAAAGTTTTTATTATCATAATTAGTCATCCCTCAATGTGCTCGAGAAAGAGATAGAGAAACAAACTATACTGTAGGTATATGTAAAGTATTATCTATACAACTTAATCAAAGGCAGATTAAACTGCTGTAAGCTGTATTTTTATACATTTATTTTTAAAAACATGCCACTGCTGGGGCAGATCTAATTTCAACAGAAAGTTGGCTCCAGCATTTGGCAGCAAAATAAATGAATGCCATTTTACCCAGCCTGGATATTACCCTGAGCACAGCACAGGTGCCAGAGGAGACTCTGAAGACCGAGTGAGGCATCTGTGGCCATCGGCCATTGCCCTGTGCCTGGCCGTAACTACCATTGAGGACACAGAGGTCATGTCCTCTGTATATTTTTCAGTAATGTAAAATTCATCTATGATGAAAATCGATATATGATCTACAATGATAAATTCAGTCTGTATACGCCACCCCCATGTATCGCCAAGGCAATGATTAATGAAAACAAACTTAAGAGTTTGAGGCATTCTAAATATACAGTATGCAGTACAGTACACAGTACTTGACCTTGGTATTTGAAAATGTCTGGTTATGGCCCTGGCCTTGTGCCTGACTCAGCAGTTCGGAGGCAGACTTTCACACGGGCAAAGCAATCAGGGCCCAGCGTTCCACAACGCTGCCTGCTGACCGGCCGATTGACCGCCATCCTCCCTGCCTCCCTCCCTTGGGGGGACTCCCACTACACAGGGGAGACACAGGGGATCCATGGGAGGACAGGACACCGTGCCTTGGCGTGCGCGCACACACACACTTACACGCACGCACACACACACACACACGCACACACGCACACACACACTACGGTGTGCAGAATTATTAGGCAAACAATGGACCATATCGTCCACTTTACGTATATTTTCCAACACCAACCTCTATGAACATGATGAAAACCTACTGGATTTAAGCATTGCACATTGTGAAATAAAAGAAGGTATGACTGATGGAGCCCAACACCCTTTATCAGGTGTGCATACTTAGAGGCAACTAAGTTTTCCTCTGGGAAAATGGTCCACAGGTATCCTGGCCAAAGGTAGGGGTGAATTCAGGTAAATTGGTAGCCTGATAAACCAGACTAAATGTGAGATTGGATGTTTAATTTAGTCTGGCCCCATTGAACGATACATCCGAAGATTGTTGATGAGAACAACCCTTTGTCTTTCAAACCATGCCTGTACCTACAGGCCAACGCTCTGACCAATCAGCGCCATTGGTCCTGGATCACTTTTTGCAAGAAAATGAACAATGATACTGGATCGCTGTGAGCATTAAATAAACAATGGATCACTGTGATTGGAGAAATAAACATGATCCTGGATCACTTTGATAGGTAAAATAAACTTCAGTCCTGGTTCGCTGCGAGCAGTAAAACTAACAATGGTCCTGGATCACTGTGAGCAGTGGAAAGCAAAATGGTCCTGGATCACTGAAGGTGATAAAATGAACAATGATTCTGGATCTCTATGAGGAGTAACGTAAACAACTGTCCCGGCCGAAAAAAAAATGGTCCTGGATCACTGTGATTGGTAAAATAAACTTCACTTCTGGATCGCTGTGAGCGGCAAAATTAATAATGGTCCTCTGTCAGCAGTAACATAAACAACTGTCCTGGATCACTCAAAGCAATAACAAAAACAATGGTCCATGATCTTGGTGAGTTGCAAATGAACTCTGGTCCTGGATCACTTTGAGTGGTAAGATTAACAATGGTCCAGGATCACTGTGAACGGTGAAATAAACAGTGGTCCATGATCAATGTGAGCAGTAAAAAGAACAATGGTCCTGGATCACTGTGAGCAGTTAATAAACAATGGATCACTGTCATTGGTGAAATAAACTTTGGTCCTGGATCGCTGTGAGCGGTAAAATTAATAATGGTCCTGAATCACTGTGAGCAGTAAAATGAATAATGGTCCTGAATCACTGTGAGCAGTAACGTAAACAATGGTCCTGGATCACTGTGAGCAGTAAAATGAACAGCGGTCCTGAATCACTTTGAGTAGTAAAATGAACAATGATCCTGGATCACTGTGAGCAGTAAATAAACAATGGTCATGGATCATTGTGATCGGCAAAAAATGGTCCTGGATCACTGTAATTGGTAAAATAAATGGCGGATGCTGAGGCGCGTTGTACAAAGTCAGCAGATGCTGAGGCGCATTGTAGAAAGAGGTGGTGGACTTTCTGTGACGTGGATAAACTTGACTGGCCTGCACAGAATCCAAACCTGAAGCAAATAAAACACCTTTGGAGTGAATTAGAGCGGAGACTGACAGCTTTCTCAACCAACATCAGTGTTTCACCTCACTATGCACTTTTCAGTTCAGTTCAGTTATGGTTTATTTGAGTAGGGACAAATACACATCATGTAGGTTGTACAACAACCTAACAGATAAGTATCATAGCATATCATTTGTAGCCATAGGCTAATTTCCAATGCCCATCCCTAGAAGGGCTTTTAAAGTAAAATATAAAAAACTGTTTTTAATGTTTTTTTAAAATACAACCTATCCATTCATCCAAGCCATTCATTTAATCTAAGAAGACAGGCAATATACATACACATACCTAATCCTATATTAATGTAGGCTACAGTCACTCGTTCATTCATCCACTAATTAATCAATTTGATAAAACATGAACAATAGCACCCCCCCCCGCCCATACACACATAGTCAACTGCACCCACCTACCTCCCTCACACACACTCAACTTTGAACTGAATTATTATTCCATAAATTAAGACCTTTAATTAAAAACGAGGACTGACCAAAGGATGTTTTACGGTGGGGTATCCTACAGTTCCCTGCTGGAAGAATGGTCAAAAATTCATACACAGTACACACATTCAACCTTGTCAGATGAGTTGAAGCTGTGATAGCTGTAAAAGGCGGACTAATATCATATTGAACCAAATGGTTTAGGAATGGAATGGCAATTAAGTGAGTTTGCAAGTCAAGGCAGGTGAGCAAAAGCAAATACTTTTGGTAAGATAGAGACAAAGACAGAGAGAGAAGACAGAAGACAGACAAAGCAAGAGTGAGAAACACGTGAAGAGAGAGAGTAAAAGAAAGCGTGAAAGCAGCCCACAGACACATAGACACATGCGTGCATTCACACAAACACACTCATGCGCACACACAAACACTGACACACACACGCACATACAGGAAAGACTGAAAATGAGATGCTGTGAAAGACAAAAGTCAGACAGCAACAGAGACAGACACAGCCAAGTGCATGTGACCCTTAGTAGTGTCAAGCCTGTGACAATAACACGCAGACTCACATCAAAACAAAACAAACAAACAAACAACCCTCATCAGGTTTCACCACAATCGAATCCACCTGCACTCCATAAAACTTATCCGGCATCGTTTATTTAATGGGCCTCCCTCCATGACTAAAGTCTCTATTTAAGCTGTACCCGACCTGCCTGCTGGTCTTTTGGCAAAACAAAAACAAACCGCCCTGTGTGCCGATGTGCTGTGCTCTTCCGTGCCTTGCTCTGTTACTGCGTTGCTGCATCCCTCTGTTCCCCGGGTCCTATGTTCCCCTCTACCGGGGAACATATGACCCTTTTTTCAAAAAAGGTTTCTATGTTCCCCACTGCTTCAAAGCAGACTGGCAAAGTGCAGGATGCTGTTGCAACTGTGACAGGTTAGGTTAAGGGATTGTTTTGGTCAGGGCACAAATTGAAAACTCAGAAACATTGCATTACGACAGGTTAAGTTTAGGGATGGTTTTGGGAAGGGCACAATTTGAAAACTCGGAAGCATACAATGCGGGGAACATTAGAACCCTTTTGTAGAAAAAGAGTCCTATGTTCCCCAGTCCGATACAAAGACATAGGACCCGGGGAACATAGGACCCGGGGAACATAGGTATGCTCCCGCTGGGTCTGGCTATGGACAGCATGATGACAAGTGACCGACACGGCCAAAGGGAAAGGGAGCTCAGCACAGCATAGCTCCTATTTGCAGTGGCAGAAGCAGTGAAGCTGTACAAAGTCACTTAGAATAAGTCATTTCACTCGGCGGCCATCTTGGCTACGCCTCAGGGTTGCAATTTCAGATTAGTAAGACCACGAGCATCTGAAAATGAATGATTAAACAGATATGGGCCAGTGAGCGATCCACAACCCATAAACAACAACCCACAAACC
>NC_085861.1:11587074-11589574 GCF_034702125.1 Engraulis encrasicolus
TGACCCATTTGCATGACCCTGTCAGCAGGCCTGATCACTATTCTGCCCTACAAAGGCAAAGTGCAGTAACTACATATTTTGTCAAAGTTGACTTTAGACTGAAAATGGTCTTCTCTACATCTCCTTTATCTTGTGACAAAGACTTATGGTCCAGACGTGTCCAGTTGTAGAGATATTGCTCTGTCGGATCTGCATGTCAAATTTGCAGTAACGGCAATATCTAACCTAATACTTGTACTTTGAAAGCCTTTTCTCAGTTCCAATGTTGGGGTAGTTACTGCACTTTGCCTGTCTAGCAGGGCTCTAGATTAACACCAGCCAACCAGCCAAATACTGGTGAAACTTGTAGAAAAGACCGATTTACTAGCCATTAGTGAGTGTGTGTTTGGCTAGTAAGATTTGCATCTACTAGCCATTTTGGCTAGTGATAATTTTTTTTAATTTAGAGCCCTGCTTTCTTTTGTCAAAGTCCTCACTCCCTTCCGTCAGGCGGCGTCCGGGCCTCCTCTGGGCCCGTCCTCTTGGTGACGCCGCTGAAGTACTTCTCCCTGAAGGAGTCCAGGCCCTGATACGGGCCGTAGCGGGGGTCTGTCAGCCGGGCCAAGGCGTCCTCTTCCTGTGGGGGGGGGAACCAGTACAGAGCAGAGGGATTAGTCACTAGACAAAACGGGTATCAGGAAACGAAAGACAGAAACCATACTACTACAGGAAAGACACAGACAGACAGCCATGAAGAGGACACACTCAATCGATAATTAAGTCACACACACGCACGCACGCACACGCACAGACACAGACACACACACACACGGTCTGGCCTCTTCCCATTTAAAACTCCAAAAAGTTCCACACACAATTTTTCAGGATTGCTGTCAGGTTCAGAGTGAAGCACTTCTGTGTACCATCTATTCACACCTTTGCTGAGCAATGAAGGTTGAGCTGAGCAACTCCTCATATTTTCCCTTCTGGTGAGGAGAGCAGTGCAGAGCAGAGCAGAGCAGAGCAGAGTAGAGCAGAGTAGAGCAGAGGGCTGTTAGGGATTTCCAGCCTGATCTCTCAGAATTCCGTGGAATGGACACGGATCTTTGGGACACGAAATCAGTGTCAGTTTCACGGATTTTGCCCCCGGACACGGACTTAGTTTCTGTGATTGACTCACAGAAATGCTTTCTATATTCCAATTTAATAAAAAATAACAAATACGTAATAATAAGCAAGAAACCAAAACGTCACCTGGCTATAGCTTAAAAAGAACCAGACCGTGTTTCCGGAAGAAGAAGGAAACCACTAAAAAGGGAAACCACTAAAATATATTGTTTCCAATGGATAAGCTTCCTCCAGACTTCCCTATAGATTCAATTTTGGTTTCCAGACTCCATCTCTTTGAACTGCCTTTAGCGGCTATGTGGGAAATCCCAAACATTTATTAGCGTTACGTTGCCATTTAGTTCTGCTCTTGACCACAGTGCTGTGTATGCGTAGAGTAGAGTAGAGTAGAGTATAATTTTTTAGCGTAGCACAGGATCTCCAGTTGCTGGTTCAACGGAAAACAGGTTGTAGGCTACATGCGACTAACATGGACATAAGCAAATCCCACCACGTCTAATGATGACTGACATGGTGTGACGGAGCAACCAAGCTCGGATTCCAGGAAAGAATGATGATGATGATCAAGAGGGACAAAATGGAGACCTCAATGTGGTGAAATCTGACCGAGTGCCATGAGAGGAAGGAGGTGGTACTTTTTATGGCTTGTCTTGCCCACCAACAGAGTCGTCACAGGTGCTTACAGTAGTTGTTCCATGTTGTTGATTGTCTACCAACCTAACTGAGACCCCACCCTCACATTCATAAAACAGAAGGAAAAAAGTGGTACTTATTATGGCTGTATTTTAGTAGCAAGCAATACATTGCATTTATTAAGAGATAGTTCCTGTAAAATGTACACAGACAACAGGATGGACGATCATTAGCACCATCCAAAAGAAGTGCTTTGTTATTAAGAGAGCTAGAGTGATTGCAGCTGATGGTACTGCATAGAGGCAGTGGGGCTCTGCATGGGGGTAAAGTGTGCGTGTGACCAGCAGGGATAACGACGGGGGCCGACAACAAAGGGGTCAGCTGTCCCAGGCCCAGGGAGAGAGGAGGCTCAGAATTGAATCATCATGACATAGTATGTATTGGAGTTGGGGGGGCCCTTACAAATGACTGTCCCCGGCCCGGCCAAACCTGTCAGCAGTCCACAAGTGCCCAGGGTGGTAGTGAGGTGAGGATGGTGGAGTAGGTAGTGGGGAATGACGACAAAGTAGAGTGAGTAGTCAGGGTTATACAGAGGCTGTGTGCCGTGCCAACACACAGCCGAGAGTGAGATGGAGAGATGGCGGGATGGCGGGCAGGCGGACGCAGGCCTGCCAACAAGGGGGGCAAAGGGGTATGTTGTCCTGGGCCCAGGGAGATAGGGGACCCAGAATTGGGTATATATTGGGTATCTATTGGGTGA
>NC_085861.1:11594574-11607074 GCF_034702125.1 Engraulis encrasicolus
GTAACAATATTGTTGTGATACACCGTTTCAAAGTTCTGTTCAGAAAACAACCATATGATATGATGTGATGGTGTGAATTAATTGATACATTTTAAAAAACGAACCGTAGGTCAAAAATCGTGATACGAACCGAATCGAGAGTTGAGTGTATTGTTACAGCACTATACAATATTACTTCCTTTTTTCTTTTACTCATAACATTCACTTCTTGGCAACAGTTTCTCTTTCAAATAATGTTGGCCTATAACGGGCTGATATTGTCTGGTCCTGGATGTTGGTTATTGAGTGTTTTAATGTCCCTTTTTTATTTTTTATTTTTCTGTAGTCTGTTCTCCCTCCCTGACGATTGCCTGTATTACATGTGTCCTGAAATGTCCATGTGGGCATTATGTGTATTTATGTAAGCTACTTGACACCTTAATTTCCCCCAGGGGATCAACAAAGTTACTCTACTCTACTCTACTCTTTGCATTGCTCAGCTTGCCGCCCATCCATAATCTTCTCTGTCTGCTTTAGCAATTTGCTGATGTTCAGGATAAAAGTAAGTGAAACACACAAGTCAAGTAAATATATAAGTAGATAAATAAACATTTTTTGGAAGAAGTTCATTAAAAAGCTGTCTTGTTTTTCCTCCAATGGTTTGGCACTGGGCCATCTGGTCAGAGGAAACGCACTCCTCGACAGCATATGCAGGAGACTCCTGAAAAAACCACATAGGATGCTGCAAGCAAAACAGAACGTCATCTGACCTTAAACAAAAAGGTGAATGTTGATTTGTTTCTATGTTGGAGAGTATGACACAGACCATACTGGGACGGCAGAGCGTGTTTCAGTAACACCACTCGTGTTTTCCACAAGGACACGCAGGCAGCTCCAGCTCCATAGGTCACCCACCATTGAGTCATGTGACATAAAAACCAAGAGAACGATTCGGGCCACGGCCGCCCGCCGCCGCCGCTGCCGCAAGTAGGCTTTCCTGTCTCGCTTAGTAATGGCACAATAAAAGCATACTTTAACTCATAAACTCAAATTGAATTAATGTTATGGCTTCCTTTGCCACAACGAAATCTGAGGAAGGAAATGTATTAAACAAGCCCGTAAACACGGTTACGCTGCACGCCACTGGGCGCATTAATTACTGTCAAGTGGCTCCACAAAAACGCAAACAGTCACTTCTCCAAAACGATCAATCTTCTTCGCCATGTTTGCTTGAATTTCTTTTTTTTTTTGGTTCTGATGTTTGCGTGTGTATATTGTATATGCGTGTTTGGGGGTGGGCAGCAGGCGACAGTCTGAGTTTGTTTGAAAGGTATCCCCCCTGTCCCTTTGGTTTCTCACAACCAAAAAAAAAACGAGCGAGCAAGCACGCTCAGATCATCTCTAGTAAACACACTCTATGGTCCTCTTGCACTGAAGTATGAGGCGATATGGATTAACGATCAAACAAAGAGCTCAGACAGAACAAAACCAGGCCTGGCCACCACCAGAAGCCCCCTACTGAAGAAAGGAAAAAGGCAAAGCTCATGCGATACCCCCCGGCCTTCTCAGATTCCTGAGGGAAGCCAGCACTGCACGACTAGAAAGAAGCTACCATTTCCCAGAGCCAGGCTGAACTAAAGCCTCCTTTGTTTCCCAAACAGCCGGGGAAAGCTGCGCATCCGTGCGGCACAGTTTTTGACTCCCACAACCTCCACGAGAGGAGCAAATCATCAAGAGCGATCTTTTTGCGGAGAGGCAAGAAATATACAGCAAGCCATGTGGGTGGTAGCCGTGGCCTAGCGGTTAGAGAGACGTGGTCTTAAGATCAGAGGGTTGCCAGTTCAAATCCCACCACTAACCTCCCCCCTACACCTCCATACATGGCTTAAGCAGAGAGAGTAGAGAGAGAGAGGTTCCATTGGCCCATTGTTTCCGGGTTCTATTATCGCAAGGGGGAGGGGGGGAAATCCCCCTTTAGGCAGACCTAAGGACTGTTCTATTTAATGCTAGGAGTATTATGACACGCCCCTTTAGGCAGACCGGAACCTGGTCATGTTAGGTGCCCATAGCAACCTATTACATTGGCATATCTCTATATACTTAAAGAATCTCTGCCTCCATCAATGGCTGAAGTGCCCTTGAATATGGCATCTAACCTTACTAACCTCACATCACATCAGGGACTGTAACCAAGACCATGTAAGTAACTGCAAGTCGCTTTGGATAAAAGTGTCAGCTAAGTGTAATTTTATGTAAAGCAATTAAATGGTCGCCATGATTCTTGATCACGGTCTTGCAGGCGCGAAACCTGTCAAAAGGCTGAGGTGTGTTGTGGCATGGCTGCTGCACGTGTACGTACGCCTGTCTTTGGAGGAAAACACACACACACACACACACACACAAGCGGACGCACGCACGCACGCACGCGTACGCACGCGCACGCGCACACACACACACACACACACACACACACACACACACACACACACACACACACACACACACACACGCACGCACGCACGCATACACGGAGCTGAAGCAGGGGCTGCTGGGAGATTTCTTTCCCCGTTTATGTTTGTTCCCGCCGTCGCCATGGGCACCATGGAATATGTGCGTCTGTTCTACCATATTGCGTGTGAGGCACAACCAGATTTAACGCGCCAATTATGACTTTACTTTCCCTCATCATACTCAAAGTGCGTATGTGCGTGTGTTTGAGTGTATGCGTGTGTCTGTCCATGTGCACGAGTGTGTGTGTGTGTGTGTGTGTGTCTTGTGTAAGGGTCGGGGGGTGTTTGGGGACCAAAGGTCAGCTGAGGCTCTGCCTAGTGTGCAGTTGAAGCACTGATGTGTCCTATGTACAGTAGGGGGCCAGTGGGTTTGCACCTAAACTGAAAAGGTTAAAGTGATACTGTCCCATTTTTGGAAATAAGCTCATTTTACACCTTCCCTTGAGTTAAATAGTAGGGCTTTACCATTCTCCTGTACTTTCAACCGTTCTCTCTGTACGGCAGTGCAAATTTTACCTCCAAGCTAGCAGTTAACATGGACTCCTATGAGACCAGTTAGCCGCCAGCTGGTCTCATAGGACTCAGTGTTAATTGCTAGCATGAATGTAAAATTTGCACTGCCATACTCAGAGAACGGTTGAAAGTACAGGAGAATGGTAAAGCCCTACTATTTAACTCAAGGGAAGGTGTAAAATAAGCTTATTTCCAAAAATGGGACAGTATCACTTTAAGTCAATTCAATCAAGTCACACTTGTGGACAACTATGGATAATAGTCTCTACTGTACGTTAAGTACTGTGGCATAACGTAAGCATTGCCCACATGTAAGCTCGGTTGGCAGCCATTGGAATCGCTTGATCATTCAAAGCAAATTCAAACTGCAGGGCGTGTATATTCAAAAGTCCCCAAAGAAAGTGAGAGCAAGGGAGCGACAAAGAGAAAAAGAAAGGTTTGTGTGTGTGTGTGTGACTGATTGAATAGCAAACTTCGAAGCGTGTCAAGAGCAGCCGGTACATTAGGAAAGGGGAACGCGGTGGTCGGAACATGTTAAGCGCACTAAACGGCGACACGCCGCAAAACTCGAAGCGCCAGCCAGCGGGGAACACGGGCTAATGAGCACAGGAAGCCGCAATGCCCAGCTCAGAGCTGGAACACACAGCGGAGAGAAGGGGCACACGTGTGTGTGTGTGTGTGTGTGTGTGTGTGTGTGTGTGTGTGTGTGTTTGAGGGGCGGGCATGGCAGTAGGACGAAACAGCGACGGAAGTGTGTGTGTGTGTGTGGGTTTGAGAGTGTGTGTGTACGCGTGCAGACTCATTGAGCAGGCATGGCAGTAGGGCCCACAGAACCACCCCCCCCCACCCAATGCCCAGCTAAGCGTTGGAACAACGCACAGTGGAGAGGGGCACAGTGGAGAGGTGTGGAGAGGTGTGTGTGTGTGTGTGTGTGTGTGTGTGTGTGTGTGTGTGTGTGTGTGTGTGTGTGTGTGTGTGTGTGGCAGGCATGGCAGTAGCTCTCAAAGCGACAGAAGCCCCCCCGGGGCAAATACCCATCAGAGCGGAGAGAAGTGAAGGGGCACATGTACTGTATGTGTGTACTGTATGTTGTGCACGTGTGTTTATTTGAGTCTTTGAAGGATTGGCAGGGCCGGCCGTCGGTTTCACCCCCCCCCCGCTTGCCATGGAGTGGCAATGGCGCTGAAACCCCCCCTCCATCCTCAGTCGTCATGGAGAGTAGCAGTGGCGCTGACACCCCCCCCCCCCCCCCACCCCCACTCGCCATGGAGAGTGGCAGTGGCGCTGACACTGTGGCTCGGAGGGGTGACCTCATTTCCCACAGTCCTAAGCGCACTCGGCCCGTTTGGGGACCCGCGCGCGCCGCTTGGGGACTCATGCAGGCGTTGGTGGCTGCATGCCACAAGGGCTGCGTGGCCGCCCGGGTTAGCCGACTGGGGGAGGGACAAAGGGGCCAGTTGTCCAGGGCCCAGCCAGAGATGGGGGTCTAGAATTAGGTCCTCATTACATTGTCTCAGGGCTCTAAATGAGCTTTTCTTCCTCACCAGCCAAAATGGCTAGCAGATGTTGATCTTACTAGCCAAAATATACACTCACTGATGGTTCAAAGTGGCTAGTAAGTGTATCTACTCTAAGTGATTGTCATTGTGATATGGCATTCCACAGCATACAAGTGAACACCGCACACAACAAAATTGCATTTATGCCTCACCAGTGCAAGGGGGCAGCCCCCAATGGCACCCGAAAGTGAGCAAGTGAGGAGTGTGGCGGGACGGTACCATGCTCAGGGTACCTCAGTCATGGAGGAGGATGGGGGAGAGCACTGGTTAATTACTATTCTACAAGCCAAACAGAAATGTTACTGGTTGGCTGGTGTTAATTTAAAGCACTGATTGTATGTATTGGGTGGGGGGGGGGCTTTCAGATGACTTTGTCCTGGGCCCAGGCAAAGTTGTCACGACGGCCCTGCGTGTGGCACTGCTGGCAGGCTTGGCCCAGATTCCTGTGGCAGTCACCCTACCACTCGCGACCCTGCCACCGCCCTCGCCCTCGCCCCCCTCTTCCTACTCCGCTGACACCAGTGTTTATAAACAACTTGTGTTGCTATACAAATCTTCCTCTCCAGAGTCACTCTGTCACTGCTCACACACACACCAACAGCACCCCCTCCCATTCAATCGCACATGGCTCTCACCAGTTACTCACTCACATACAACAACGGCAGCCCCCCCCCACACACACACACACACTCACACACCACAACAGGGCCCCCATCAGACACACACACACACACACACACCCACACCACAACAAGCCCCACATCACCAGACACACACACACACACACACACACACACACCACAACAAGCCCCCCCATCACCAGACACACACACACGCACGCACGCACGCACGCACGCACGCACGCACGAACGCCAAAGACACCCCCTACTTTATATTAAGAAGGCAATGTGGCAGCGAAGGGCATGCGCCCCCTCATGGACAGATCTGGTAGAGCACACAGCGCTGCGCCGGGCCGTAAAAACGCCTTGGCTGCCGGTAGCTCTTACCATAAAACGTCTCGCTTTTGAAGTTTAAACATTTCAGATCTTCCAGGTGGGCACGATTTGGCTTGGGCAAGCGTTGCGGTCCGGGCAACAAAAAAAAAAGAAAAAAGAAAAAGAAAAGGTGTGTGCACAGGATTGCGAAAAACTCTTTACACGCTCCCTAACCGGCAGCACGCTTGCTGAAGAAGCTGTTGATGGGCCACAGATTTAGTCGTCCACACCGACTTACATCTCAACCTGCAGCCTTTGCAGTGCAGACAACTCAATTCCTTCATTCCATTTCTCTGAAATGGATGAATGCAACAGCATGCCACACACTGCAGCAACACCTCTAGTTGTGTACTGATCTCCTTCTTCGTTTTACACAGACTACGTACATTTGCGACATGGTGACCAATTTCCTTACATGCTGTGCAGATGTAAATTTCCAAATATAATGCTGATTACAGTCCAGAGTTAAAATTGTGCTATTCTGTGGGGTTTGTATAGCCTACAGTATAAATATGTTCAAACATTAATGGCTGTATTTTGTTTTTTTTCTGACTGACCAAGAAATTTAAGCGGTTAAATAAGTTGTTAAAAGGTCACTAATCATTGCGTCAAAGTGAAATTTCTACAGTGCTTTCCTATGAAAAGATATACTCAAAAATCTGCAAAAACTGTGAGGGTGTATTCACTTTTGTGATATACTGTACATAATGTGTATCTATGTCCCTATCAAATAAACGAAACTGAACTGAACTGAACTGAAAACACAAACAGTTCCCCGGAACCCAACCACCCACCCACCAGCCCTTCCAACCTGATGCCCTGGCATCAATAACTGTGGATTTCCCAAAGCGCCACGACACCTACAGTAACATCCAGTGCTGCCTGTCTGCCTGCCTTCCTGTCTGTCTGCCTGTCTGTCTGCCTGTCTGTCTGTCTGTCTGCCTTCCTGTCTGTCTGCCAGCCTGTCTGCCAGCCTGTCTGTCTGTCTGTCTGTAGAACTCGACACCAATGAGTACACCGTTGCTGTATGTGGAGGGGCGGGCTACAACTAGGGCCCGGGGGGGGGGGGTGGTGGGGGAGAGTGGGTGCTCATGTGTAAGGGGGGGGTGGCCTCTGTGTGTTTGTGTGGAGAGGGAGACTGGAGGGGGTGATCGTGGGGGAGAGTGGGTGCTCATGNGTAAGGGGGGGGATGCNTCTGTGTGTGTGTGAGTTTATGTGGACGGGTGGGATGGAGAGGGAGGGTGGAGGGGGTGAGGGTGAGGGAGAGTGGGTGCTCATGTGTAAGTGGGGGGGGTCTGTGTGTTTGTGTGCGTGTGTAGGGGGGAGAGGGTGACTGTGTAAGGGGGGGGGGTGTCTGTGTGTTTGTGTGCGTGTGTAGGGGGGAGAGGGTGACTGGAGGTGGTGGTGGTGGGGGTGAGTGGGCATTCATGTGTAAGTGGGGGGGGTGTCTGTGTGTGTGTGTGCGTGTGTAGGGGGGAGAGGGTGACTGTAGAGTGACGGAGGTGGCGATGGTGGTGGCAGCTGAGGCTGAGTGATATTGCCGTGGACTGAGGAGGCGCTGCGCTGGTTGTGGAAGGGTGAGGGTTCTGTGGACGCGTTGAGGAGGGTGGAATGGACGGCTGGCGACTGAGAGGGCGGGTGGGCGGAGGTGGTGACGGCGGTTGAGGCTGGGGTCGGGTTGGGGTGCGAGGCAGTATACTGTATGTTTAGTCTCTGTGTTAAGTTTGCCACTGCAGGGTTTCTGCTGGTATGTGTGTGTGTGTGTGTGTGTGTGTGTGTGTGTGTGTGTGTGTGTGTGTGTGTGTGTGTGTGTGTGTATGTATCATTATGTGTTTAGTCTGTGCGTTTCTTCTGATGTGTGTGTGGTTTCCTCTGGCACAGTGCCCTGAATATGTCGGGGACCGACAGGACAGGAGGGGGGGTCAAGAGCGGTCGCGACGCAGGGTGAAGAGTTCCTTAGCCGTTCATCACAGCCAGCGTAGTGTCAGGTTGCCCTTCCGGACGGACACACACACACACACACACACACACACACACACACACACACGCACACGCACACGCACACGCACACGCACGCACGCTCGCTCGCTCGCTCACTCACTCACTCACTCACTCACTCACTCACTCACTCACTCGCTCGCTCACAAGTGTGACTGTTTAAAGTTGGTACATGAAAGCACTTCCTTTGAAAACTACAACTTACTAAAAATAGCAAAAACATACACAAGAATAACCATGTCCAGAGCCCGCAGATAAGGACGTAAGCATGCTGCAAACGGCTGTGACAGAACTGACATCTTTAAAGCAGACGACTGCTCGTAAAAAGCAGGAAAAAGGTTGAGCTGAGTTATTGCCCTGAAAAAGTGAAACTGACAAAAAGGGCCATCAAAGTATTGACATTAGGTTGGATATTGTAGTTACTGCAAATTTGTCATAGAAATATCTCCAAAACTGGGCACATTTGGACCATAAGGCTTTGTCAAAAGATAAATGAGGTGTGATGAAGACCATTTTCAGTCTAAATTCAGCTTTGACGAATATATGCAGTTTACTACACTTTGGCTTTGTAAGGCAGATGAGCAGGCAAGTCTACCAACCAGCTGAAAAGTTGCTCTTCATAGACATTACCGCAGAGATACACCAGCGGCGACGCGACTCAAGCGACAGAGTGTAGCAGCAAGCGATACGAGAGACTGAGGAGACTAGAGTATGTCCGTACAGGCAGAAGGCAAGGCATTCAAGCATTCCCATTGGCTGTGGTCACTGACCTCTATACAGTCATTGGCTGTCGCGGCTTGTCGCCGAACCGCGTCATAAAAAGTTGAAAAGATTTCAACTTCAAATTGTCGCGCTCGTCGCGCAAATCGCTCTAGTCTCCAGAATCGCTTTTGTCTCTCGACTCAATACAAAGTCAATTACTTCCGTCGCTCGACTCGCTCAGATCGCCGCTGGTGTATCTCTGCGGTTAGCAGGCAGTCTGCAGACCAGCTGATCGTAAGTTCCGACATAGGCTACGGTGAGCGTAAATTGTGCCTACCTTCGAGTTTACGGACAACTAAAAAAAATTGCGGGTTGCACCATGCAGATAGTTTCAACGTAACACTAAGTTAGAACTTACATTCTACACCTCCGACCTACCAGGCCGGAGGCCATCTTAGGCAACAAAAGCAGTAAACGTCCATTATTTAAAACAGAGATAGCAGTCATGAAGATGGAAAACATTTTTAAAACAGTGGGGCATAAAACAGGGATGATGATGATGCTGCTCATCTCATCCTGGAATGGCCATTGTAAATCATTTTGCCAAGATGTTGATTAGAGAGGGACCGTATTTTCATTACCAAATAGTTGAACCGCCCTTATTAGCGACAGGCGAAGCACAATGAAACGCAGGTTACTAGAATGCTGCAAATTGTGTATTGTAGAGTGTTGAGAATTTGCTGGATAGCCAGCAAACTTGACTTGACAGACGGCTTGAATTTTCCTCTCAAACTTCTGTTGAAAAACTTGCTGCACATCTCATCCCGGAATTGCAGAGCTAAATCATTTCGCCAAGATCTTGTTTGGAAAGGAGGGACCCCTTTCGTTACCAAACAGGTAGTTCTACAGTTTGACCACAGATTTTTGCTGTGGTTTAACCTTTTACCAACCTACTACACGCCTTTCAATATAGGCCTAAAGTGCATTGGGAAATCCTGGTTTTGTGTTCATATCAACACTATGGAGGACTTTATAAAATTTGAAGTGGCAGGGCTGTACGTTATTTCCTGGTGAACCAGTAGCCTGTAAGTAACAGGCTACTGGCACACTGCCCTTTCACGCCTCTCCGCAGGTGGGTTTAGTCAAAAGATGCTTGCACGCGGTTGGAGCAACCTCATATGAATGACATGACACTTCGACCACTCACGTTGAAGCTTTGTGACGTAGGACGTGTCGTCACGTAAGTGCTGCCAGGTCGGGAACCAAAACAGAACAACGTCCTTTAGAAAATCAACTTGAGGTATTTTGGATAACACAGCTGAAATTGCTGCTTCCATCCCGACGCATGATAACTCCTCGCACGCCGCCATTACTGTTGTGATTCAGGGAGGGGGCGGGCACAGCCGAACTACCCTGGGGGAGGGTGTTGCGTTCGATAAACGTCATACCCATTGAAATCCCTCCCTACGATCCTGATTCGTCGTGCTGCCCCGGTTATTTCGAAAACGGAGGAGGAGAGCGAATCACAGGTGTACCAGAAGGATTGTGTAGCCCAGCCCCCTGGGCGTCAACACATAGCTTCTGGTTCACCAGGAAATGTACGTTAAGCTTTTTCACTAGGAGCACAGGTGCTCCTAAATGAAAAAAATAGGAGAGCGGATAAAAATGTAGGAGCACAGATACAAATTTAGGAGCACTCTAAAAATGTTGCGACACTTTTGTTATTGGGGGGTGGGGGGCGTTATGTAAAATACTGCGCTTATTGCACCATTGCTTGTTTCTTCATCTTCATGCACAATGGCCTAGGCTATATGTCAGTGTTTTTTTCCAACACTGGGGTATGGGGTCACCTGGAATTCCAATGGGCTCCCCTGAAATGTCTAGGTGTGAAATAAAAAATACCAATAAATATCACTAATTAACAATCCATAGCTATTGTAGTCTTATAGGCTACTGTCAGAAATATCCACTGTTTTTTTTTATAGCCAGCAAGTTTGCTCAGTCATGGTTTTGGTTGTGAAAAAAATGGGGTCCCCAAAAGTTCAGGATAAAATGGTCCCAGTGCAAAACGTGTTGGGAACCACTGCTGTATGCCATAAATCACAGTTCCCATTACTATTGCTATTATCGTATTATTATTATTATTATCATTAGGCTATAACTTCGTGATTAAAAGCATGTAAATCTTAAACATAGCCTACAACACGTTAATCCAACGGGCTTTATTATAGCCTAGTTTTTGTTTCCTCAAACGCATGGGTTGGAACGGTGTGAAATTAAACTGGGAGCAGCAAAATTATCTCACTGTGTTGGCTGCTCTTTTTGATAGCCTACAGCACCGGTAGCTACTGGACCAACTAGACTTTAAATTTGCGCGCACTGCACACTACTTGTGGACGCTCCTCAAACTATATTTTGACTTGATTACTTTGATTGCGATTGCATTTTTTGGCGAAGTCATTGCGAAGACAGCGGTTTGGGAAACACCAAAACAGCTCAAACAACGACGTCTTTTAAATCACATGAGCTAGCAAACCGAGTGGCTATTTCACTATCGGATTCAAGAGGTTTCCTGTTAGCAATGCAAACTCCCGCATTTGAACGTTTTAAACAGCAGTCCATTTCGAAAAGCTGTAAGAAGTGTTGGCACAGAAAATCCGACTGGGAGATGAGGCATGCGCGCCTTGTAACCGTTGCCACCAGAGATCTATGCGAAGCGATTCTGTTTTTTTTTTTTTTTCTGAGCTACGGGAGCAGAGATGGCTCAATCTTAGCCAACACGGAATTCAAGCAACATTGACCGTCTTTTTTGAAGTGCGTTCCCAATGGAGTTTGATGCTGTATCAGACAGGCTGTGCAAAAAATGAGCAGCTCTCACAATCATGCACTCGAACTCAGGAGCAAAATGCGAATGAAAGGGTTGAAATGCATACTCGTACAGGTGCGCCCGTTTTATTTTTCTTTCTCGCACAGTCAAAATTTTAGGCTCAATATGCGACCAATTGGTCGCAATGTACAGCCCTGAGTGGCCCTCGAATGAAAAGGGTTTCCCAGCCCTGTGGAAAGCTATTTATCCAAATCCGCTTTGGTTGAATGAAAGGAGAAGAGTATGGACATTTTGGAGCAGGTCAAACAGACAGCTAAAACAGACGCGTATATAAACAGCTTGTTGTACACATAAGCAGTTTGACCGTACACATCAGGTGTCTCTAGTATTGCTTGCTTGCTTTCTTGCCAACGATGCATACGGTAAAGGCTGAGTTGATTTTGGTTTCCTCGAAGCAGATGTCAGCAAAGTAAGCAGAAAAAGCAACTTGCCCACGGCCATCTCTCTCTCTTGCTCTCGCCCCCCATATTCTCTCTCTCTCTCTCTCTCTCTCTCGCCCCCCATATTCTCTCTCTCTCTCTCTCTCTCTCTCTCTCTCTCTCTCTCTCTCTCTCTCTCTCTCTCTCTCTCTCTCTCTCTCATCCCATCCCGTCTCATCTCCACTGCTGGGGAAGTGTGTGTTTTATGGTGGTGGTGGTCTGTGTCTGTGTACAGTGTGTGTGCATGGTAGACATGATGTAAGAACTGTGTGCTCCGCTCTTATGGACTGTAATTTAGATCAGAGGCTTGAAGCGGCCGGCAGCCTCTCCTGCGCTCCTCTTCCTCCCCTACTAACCCCCCCCCCGCCCGCCCCCTGCCTCCAACTCCACCTCTCCTGCGCTCCACTTTCTCCCTTAATACACCCCTCCCCGCCCCCTGCCTCCAACTCCACCTCTCCTGCGCTCCTCTTCCTCCCCTACTAACCACCCCCCCCCCCCCCGCCCGCCCCCTCCCTCCAACTCCACCTCTCCTGCGCTCCTCTTCCTCCCCTACTAACCACCCTCCCCCCCCTCCAACTCCACCTCTCCTGCGCTCCACTTTCTCCCTTAATACCCCCCTCCTCCACCTCCACCTCTGCTGTGGTTCCTATACCCTTCCTTTTCCTCCTCCTCCTTCCTCCACCCCTACTACCCCCCTCCTCCACCTCCACCTCTCCTGCGCACTCCTCCACCCCAACTACCCCTACAACCCCCCTCATCCACCACCACCTCTGCTATGGTTCCTACTACCCCTCCTCCTCTATCTCAACCTCCATCACTTCCTCCTACTCCTCCACCTCCTCCACCTCTGCCATCACCCCTTGTGGCCCCTTCTACCCGTCCTCCTCCTCCTCCTCCTCTGAATCCCCCTACCACTCCTCCTCCTCTATCTCCACCTC
>NC_085861.1:11612074-11637074 GCF_034702125.1 Engraulis encrasicolus
TGAAAGGCACCCCCCCCCCCCCCCCATCTAATATGTAATGAAAACACCTGGACCCGGGACAACTGACCCCTTTAGCCCCTCTGTCGGCTTCACTGCACGCACGCACAGCATCATCTTTTGGCAGGCGCTTCCCCTTAAAAGAGAGGTAGCAGTTGAGTCAGTAGTGTGCGTCAGGGCTTGACATTAACTTTTTTGCTTGATGGCCACTGTGGCCAGTGGTTTTCCCGATTCACTAGCCATCCAGCTATTCTACTAGCCACAAACTTGTTTTTGCTTTTTCATCATGACGCTGTACATCTAACCTCAGAAGATGAGTTTCTTAAAGGAAGAAGAGGAGTGCATGGGTTTCGTCATTTTCTTGAACTGAAATACAAACAATTGATACACAAGGGGCAGTGCAAAATATACGTAGGCGATTCTGATATGTCATACCATAGAATAAGCTACCTGCCAAACTGGCTAGTGACACTGAAATGATAACCAGCCACAGCCAAGTTTCACCAGCATTTGGCCGGTTGGCAGGTGCCAGTGTCAAGCCCTGGTGTGCGTACTGTTGAGTACAGGACGGGTGTATTTCCCCACAGCGAGCACGTAGTCTACCTAGTGTTGCCAGATTTGTCTGATCAAAATCCGACCAAAAGGTTCTCAAAAACCGCCAAAATGCGCTTAATTCCGCCCAATTTCAACAAATTGCATTGGTTTCTATGGGCACAAAATGGCATAAAAAAAACACCAAATGGCCAATTTTTCCTGTTTTTACCCACAGCCGGCCATCCCAAGTAGCCTAATTGGGCTTTCGACCACCCAATCTGGCAACACTGAGTCTATCTACGGCAGTGATTCTCAAAGTGTGGTCCGGGGACCACAGGTGGTCCTCCACAGCTCAGGTGGTACGCGAGGGGATTTCTATTTTTCCAAGACAACCTAGCAGTAGGCTATATTTGGAACATTATTACAAAGCTAAACATAGCTGAGGTCCTATTTTCACCACAATAAGACAGGCTTGTCATGTGGATAAAAAGTAAATGGTCTGCATCGAAAATAGCAATGTCCAATTAGCACCCGTCAATTGTCACTTCAGTTGACAGGTGCTCCTCCTGAACACTTTTGGGTGGACAAAGTGGCCCTCGGTCTGAAAATGTTTGAGAATCACTGACCTACGGTATGGTAAGCAAGTAAGTGAGAGCGTGAATCCATCACTGGTGGTTTGGCTCTGTTTTGGGAGCCTCAGTAGATATTAGGGCTGCACGATTATGGAAAAAATCATAATCACGATTATTTTGGTCAAAATCATAATCACGATTATTAATCACGATTATTGATTTTTGCAGATTTTTTTGAAAATTATAACAAGACGAAATATAACAAAGAATGAATTACATACGGGATGAGCAAAATAAAATGAATTGTAATAATTATGTAAAGGCAATAGCATAAAACTTAAGTGGACAGATTTCTGGCCAGAAACACCAGCCTGTCAGTATGTTCTGGCTTCAAGGACGCTCTCAAAAGTAGGTCACTATTGCCACGATTAAATCACGATTAAAATCATGAGTTCGATTTCACCCTGTTATCACGATTTTGATTATTTTTCGATTAATTGTGCAGCCTCAGTAGATATACACATGCGGTATATTCCCACTGCTTCTCTCTTGAGCTCAGCTGGGGCATAAAGATCACATCTGGGCTGCAGATAGCACACCATCCATACGTCTGACTGTGCTGCGCTGTACTGCGCTGTACGGCAAGGCATTCGTGATAAGGCCTGGCAAGTGTACTGAGCACTGAGCGGCGCGCTGTGCTGCGCTGCCCTGCACACTACAAACACCCCTCCACCCAACACCCCTTCATCCCTCCGTTCGCCTCTGCCAAACACCTATCACTCCACCCGACTCTGTTTTTTCTTTTTCTTCTTTTTTTTTACTAGGCATAACTTCGCAACATGAGTGATGAGGAGATAGAAAGACGGATAAACAGATTGCTTCATTGTCCACACCTGGATGTGGGCCTCATGCTTTTGGTGGGACGGTATATTAAGTCATACACATGCTCATACACACACACACAACCAAAAAAAAATAACATAGGCACCAAAGTATGAAGAATGTAGGGCAGTTCACCCAGATTTTTTTTTAAAGTTCAGAACAATATGCAAAAACATGAGTTTAGAACTTAGAAGCAATCACTCACAATTCAGTTAAAGAACAATTACAAGGAGGGAAATCAAGAACAGTCAAGATGAAAGAAGTGTTAGGATTCCTCACATAATTTGAGTGTTTTACGTAGGAAGTAATGTAAATCTCACTGGTGATTACCCATTTAATCTTCACTGCCATTTGCAAGTACTCTGTTCAAATCATCAACTCCGTCTATCCTGCTTTTCACCATGTGCTAGCTAACTCGATCACCCGAGGGCGCAGCGACAGAATCACGTGAACATGTACACGCTAATATCAGATCAGTGTCTTCTAATGACCTAATCTGAAAATCCTTGGGGCCAGATCAAGGCTGATATAATCTGGAAAGAGTGTGAAAGCCGTGAAAGCCCATCTGGGAAACTCCAACTCCCATTGTCATTGTGACACAGCACTCCACAGCACACAAGTGCACAGTGCACACAACGAAATTGTACATGTATGCCTCACCCATGCAAGGGAGCAGCCCCCAATGGCACCCCAAGGGAGCAGGGGGAACTGATCAGGAAAGGGATTAATATCATGGAATTAACACAGACAGGGTGATGATGATGATGGAGATCCTGCCTACCTTTACAAGGTAGTACAAAAACTATTAATGCCAGTAAGCCCAGTGATATAACCAAACCTTAATCAATAAGTGTGTTGAAGTATGAGGTATTTGAAAATGAATGGGTACTACATCACAGATGAAGTGTCAAGAGACAAGTTCATTTTGAAGTTCTCTTTAAAATTGTTCTCGTTGACTTGCATAGCATAACCATGCACTTGATTAACTCAAATGAACAAATTACAGATTGGATTTGAGTTGTCATTGTCATGAGTTATTTAAGGTCATGAGTTATCTAAGGTCTTCAGCATATGTGAAAAAATAAAATAAATACATCATTTTGAATTAGACAAAACATCAATTAAAGTTTCTTGAAAACAGGATAGTGTGACCTGAACTGAAGTGACGTGAGCTGAAGTGACGTGAACTGAACCAGGTGTTATTGGGCTTGGAGTGTCTTAGGGCTACCAAAGCTGGGGTGCATTTCTGGAAAGCGTAGTTGCTAACTGTGTTAGCTACTTTGTTGGTTGCAATGCAATTTCCTATTGGCAACTACCAAAGTGGCTAACTGCTAACAACTACGCTTTCCAGAAATGCACCCCTGGACTGTTCAGACTGTCTGGAGTCTCACAAACATGTTTGACATTTTAGTCAGGCTTTGGAACCTAAAGCATTTCTGCTGCATGCAAAGATATTCCCTTCTAAACTTTCATTTTCAATAAACATTTTTAATCATGTTTTGGATATGTCATGTTTTCCCCTGCCTGTGCTGTATTTCATTAAATCTGTTTTTGGTTTGCATTCTGTAGCATTACAATTAGTCCATTTATTATGCCAAAAGAAGTTTGGCTTTCATCTCCAGGCTGAACATTTAATTACATGAATGAAAGGGCTATCAAACAATCGAAAAACAATATATCTTTCCCACACGCGAGAGGAGTCTCGTCCTCGTCATCCCTTTCCAAAATGACAGAATAAGCATTTCATGAATAAGCCCAAAATATTGCTTTTTTGCAGATAGAGGAGCTGTTGTTGCTTCACTGGCACTCATCAGAGAGAAATCATGTGCATCATATTATAACATTATATTAATTTAAACACCCAAGTCTCTACAGAGACCCACGAAGAGGCTATGATCAGGACAAGGGCCAACTGGGATATACAGTACACACTGTACAGTTTTCACTGCTAACACGTGCAATGAATATTGCTTAGGTTTCAATTCACAGTATACTTTTGATAACCTACATCTTAAATTGACCTTACCCATGTTTTTTTCTTCCTACAGATCACATGGAAATGTCCCCTCACCTGTTCCGACGAAGGGATCGTAGACCAGGTCATGCTGTTTGACTCTGGCATGGTTGGTCATGATGAAAGACAGTCCTGCGTCCATACTGGTGTTGCCAATGAAGTGTCTGTTCTTCACACTGTGCGAGCGGATTAAGTCTCTCTGGCCGTCTGCAATCTGAGGACCAACGAATGATCAATGATCATGTGACAGCACAGCACTTTAACACACTGTAGGTAACATGGATTTGATGTCAGTTATCACTCTTATTTAGTTTTATCCATTTTTATTTCTCTTTTTGGTCTATTTGTATCTATACAGAGCAACCTGGAATACAAATTTCCTCTTGGGGATAAATAAAGTATCCATCTATCCATCCATCCATCCATCCATCCATCCATCCATCCATCCATCCATCCATCTATCCATCCATCCATCCATCCATCCATCCATCCATCCATCCATCCATCGATGTGTAAAGTGTATGCCATTCCATCTATAATGTAGTTTTGCTGGCGGATACTGTACACATATTACACTTCTTTGTGTTATGTCGAGTAATATTTTGTTGACTCAAAATAAAACTAAGCTTTTAAAACACAACAAAAGGTATTTTTTGTCATAATTGCTTTTTAAAGATAGCTTTCAAGGGGATCAGTATCATGAGACTCAGGAGTCAAAAGCGGCTTTGTGGCTTACAGAGACTGCCATCTAATGTCTGCAGTCAGTAGGAACTAGATGGAGCAGTGCTGGCCTGTTGGTTAATGTAATGCCCATGTGCCCCAATGGTAGCTGGCTTTAACGCCCCAGCAGGTAACAGGGCTGTAAGTAGAGGGTCTAATGTTCACTACCTGCTCGAAGTGCAGTTGAGGTACCCTGAGCATATCCTCCAGGCACATCCCTTGTAATCCACTTAATTTAGTACAGATGGCCGATCTTACTGTGCTGAGTTGAGGCATAGACACTGTTCAAGGATTAAAACCATTGGCTCTGCCTTTACCCAAGTCAAATACAGCCCACAGAGTTCACTGTTCACAACCTCTGGTCATTAGAGATTAGAGTAGAGGAGACACAACAAGCAAATCCAGACTACAACTGAAGCGAGAAATACATTGAACCAATGTCCATGAGCAAAAAAGCCAGGCTACGCCTGAGTATTGCACTGCCTCTACACAATGTTCAGCGAGTGCTGTGTTATGTACTTCAGTTTTACTTTTCAAATGGAAGTTAAGTAAATGAGTAAAAGAGAGTGACTCATTGAATTTCTCGTGGATGTGGGGACAAGTTACAGAATGTCACTAGTTAAGGTCAGCCATTAGGTTCCAACTACATCATGTTTAAACAGCCGGATTACGAATTGCTAATAACTGTTGTAATAACTACTGGCATTACTGTTATTTGTATTCTGAAGTACCCATTTTTCAGCAAGCAACAATAACAGACAGTCAGCAATAACAGTAACATCTACTGCCATGACATTGGCTCGGCCCAACTGATCCCCCCGCCCCCTCTTTGTGTGTGTGTGTGTGTGTGTGTGTGTGTGTGTGTGTGTGTGTGTGTGTGTGTGTGTGTGTGTGTGTGTGTGTGTGTGTGTGTGTGTGTGTGTGTGTGTGTGTGTGTCATACACACTATAGGTTCTGAGGCATACGTTATAACTGTTAATTAAGTACGTTTGCATGAAGTAATGCTTCAATGTTCCGTAACAGGGAAAAAAAACAACCATTGATGACACTCACCCATCTGCCAAAGTACCTGTACAAAGGTTCATCGGGGATGTTGTTGGGATCTGTGCCATAGTCCTCCAGTAGACAGAAGATGTGATCAGGATCTTTCAGGTTTACTTTGCCTTTGAAAGGCAGGAAATCCAAAGCCTAGGGCAAAGCCATATTAGAGGTTAGTCCTTCAAAACAAAGATGAGCAGTAATGTTGACAAAACTGTACAAAACTGTACTGAAAATGTATCTAGTCGGGAAATGACGGCGAAGGGCTTATCAAGGCTGTCAAAGGGTTGATGTTCTGATACTGATTCAGATTAGGTGCTAAACTTAAGACACAGTGATGAGGAGATGCCTCAGTCTGATTTGTGAAATACACTTGACAACCTTGACCCAAAATTTTAGTACTCTTGAATGTCCCTCTTGAATGACCCAACCAAAGAGCCAAACGCCAACACCAGACACAGACACACACATGCATGTTGTTTGCTTGATTGGCTGGTTGGGCATGGGCACGCACACACGCGTGTGCGCGCACACACACGCACGCACGCACGCACACACACACACACACACACACACACACACACACACACACACACACAGACATAGACACAGACACAGACACAGAGTAAAGGAGAGATTCCCAGGGTGATCGCTAATGTTTCGCAGTGTGACATACTCACATCAATTTTCTTTATTCTGTCCTTGAAGATCAATGTCTTGTTGAAGGTGTAAACATTAATTTTGTATGACGATTCCTCTTGAAGAAATGGCAACTAGATGGTAGGGGACAAAATGGACATCAGAATGCAAGAACCTGATCTACAGTATATCACGAAAGTGAATACACCCCTCACATTTTTGCAGATTTTTGAGTATATCTTTTCATAGATAAACAATTTTGCTTTAGATGGTGTCAAGCATGTGTGGTGGTAAACAAGTGAGTTTTACAAAAAAGGTGTATCCTCTCAATAGCCAAGCATGGTAGTGGGACTGACATAGTTTGGGGATGCATGAATGCTGTCAACATTGGCAATCTGAAATACACCTAAAAGAAACATGCATGTCAACATGCACTGTGACTACTGAAGCGGATCATGATATTCTCCATAGGATTGCCTTCAAATCTCACACCAATATATTTAAGCCAAATGCAGACTCAAAATTTAAAAGTTCAATGCAAAGAAAGTTTGAAACGCACACTGATGACCTCCCTTGTCATCCCTTTTCATTTCGTTTCATTTCGAGACGATTCGAGCCAACATAGCCCCTTCTCTACCGGATTTTAATCTGGGGTGTACTCACTTTTGTGAGTACATGTTCAAACATGAATTGCTGTATTTTGTTTTTTTCTGAGTGAACAAGAAATTTAAGCGGTTAAATATGTTGTTAAAAGGTCACTAATCATTGTGTCAAAGTGAAATTTCTGTAATGCTTTCCTATGAAAAGATATACTCAAAAATCTGCAAAACTGTGAGGGGTGTATTCACTTTCGTGATATACTGTATATGGATTGTAAGGCTATGTACAAATGTTGTCAGCAGCACATACCATACTTTCTGATGGATATTTTTGAAGAGATGATTTGAGTTCATCTGTCGTTTCTCCATGACCCCACAATTCAAAGGCAGACCTAAAGGGAAAAAAAACAAACAAACCAAAACAGTCAGAGCAGAGGTAAATTATTTAGTAGCAGCTGCACCGAGTGCTAAGTAGAGTGCAAGATTTGCAGTAGTAGTATAGGCTATAATAAATACACAAAGTCGTAAATGTCTCTTACTTGGCACACACTGTTCTCCCCATGATATTTCGTATGTTGTCCTCAGACAAGCCATTTAGTCGCAAGAAGGGAGACTGTCAACATAAGAATCGAACAAACTTGAAGTTCATCACAAAAACAATCAATAGGCTATACAGCAATACAGTATCTCTTGCCAGTTGTAATTATCAACTGACCGTTTCTTTAAAATTCGCTGATGGCTCAAACGGCTTTCCTTGAATTGACAGCAACGCCTTGATCTCCTGGAAAGGAATACAAAATGTTGTCATACCACTCAAATTCAATTTAGTGTTATCACACATGCACCCGCCCACAAACATCGCTTCCAACTTTAAAACAGAATACACGTGGCCATCATAGGATGTAACAACAACAACACTAAGGTGTATGACATTGAGTACATATGATTTCATATCATACCGGTAGTCTAAAATCAATATGATCGTGGGCTAAATGTAATAAATATTGTCGGCATGTTCTACTACAGTGCAGCGCCATGTTTGCGCGTGACTGTAAATACGTCCTACCAGAAACATCTCTTCAGAAGAAAAGTTCCTAGATGGTTTCAATGGCACGGAGCCCCTGTCCCCAAAAAAACGCATTTGAAAGTGATTTAACATATCAGTATGCAGTGAATGTCCCCAGTGCATGATAAAGTACCTAGTGAATGATCACGACAATTGTCAGTCTATTGATCTACATTTTATTTTTAACAAGTGACCAGCATCAACACCTAATTATAGACTATCCCTTAAGCTGATTTACATGACAACCTCTCCAGTCGCTTTAGAGACAAGGATTGGATCCACTACACGTATGTGGCCGTTATCCATATGTTGTGATTGGCTCTCGGAAGCGTCGCTCTCTTTACCCTGATGCGAGAAGTATCCGCCTCAGCACTTTGAGTCAGAGAGATCGAGTAGCCTCTGCTGGACAGCAGCAATGGTATACCCTACAAGTCATCCTAGCCAGGGAGTGTTTAAACAACAAATTCAAAAAGGTAGGATAACTTTGAATTGTATTAATTCTTAACATGCAAGTAAGTAACTGCAAAGTGCAAGGCCAGATGGGGCGATAATAAACAGAAGTGTAGCATGCCTTGGTGCATGTCTTTGGGCACTGAAGGCCTGCGCTGCATTCCTTTCCCTTTTATGCACTAAATGTTGTTAAGCAGCTTTCAGTTTAGAGCTATAGCCTAGGGTTAAATCCGCCTCATTTGTAGTGCTCGTTATTACTCGTCAGATCCATTGTATATTTGTGGAATATTGGTGCGCAAAAACTTTGTCAATTGCGTCATAACCGTCATTAACTTGTCCATTTCACGGATGTTTCAAAGACGCAACACTGTGTAGCATGGAATATTTATTTTCAAGTTTGTGTTAGTTAACTAGGCCTAATATGAGTGTGTCGAATGTCTTTTTTAACAGCAATGTAAACCTACGCAGATGTCATGCGCTTGCGGTAAGACGCAGAGCTGAGGGCAGCACTATGGAAACGAATGATGCACCTGCGCCACATGACGACAGAGACGTGTGTGTGGGTTCCGTGAAAGGCTTAACAGAGAACTGGCAAAAGTGGTCCTCGGAACAACAGGAGTACCAAAAACATAATCCATTTAGTAATGACACGGCCCCTGTGCCCACGCAACTTCAGCGTGGCCAAGAAGGCTACGGAAAGCCTCCAGAGGGCTCCAAGACCGAGCAGAGAGGCAAAGACGCGCAGTCTCACATCTGCAGAGAGGTGGAGGAACTGTGCACTGTGATCAAGGAGATTGGCCGCTCCGGTGAAGATAACGGGAAGATAACGGTTGAATTCGGGACACTCTTCGAGCATTATGTTACCATCTCTAACAAATTAGTTGGTGTCCTGCTGCGCGCACGGAAACAGGGCCTGGTTCACTTTGAGGGGGAGATGCTGTGGCAAGGACGAGATGACCGCGTGATCATTACCCTTCGTTGATAATGAACTCTAGTAACTGAATGGTATTGCCTAAAGCTGTCAAATGCACAACGTGTTGTTATTGTTGCTGATGATTTACACATTTACGTTTTCCATCACACAAGAGTAGAACTGCAGTAACAACCTGTTACATTAGATACTGGCAGGGAAGCTGACAGGGGGGGGGGGGGGGGGCAAAGGGGATCAATTGTCCCGGGTCCAGGGAGACAGGGCCCCCAAAATTGAGTTTTCATTATATTGTATGTATTGCATGGGGGGGGGGGGTCTTTCAGGTGACTTTGCCCTGGGCCCAGCAAAAGCTGTCAGCTACTCTGGATACTGGACAGCAAAGGCCTCAGGGGAAAGAAACTGATGGGAGAAACATTAACGAGTGCTCTGACTTCTGCACAGAGTTAAGACATATGCATAACAAGTATGGTGCTTCAGACATTGGAACTGCATTGGAAAACTGCACATTGCCAAAGCAGGGGTCTTAAATGTATAGTCTGTAGCCTATCTAGACGTTTCACAGTTGTTTTCACTTATCTGGAGTGATGACTTTCATTACTATACGTGTTCAAAAGTTTGTGCTTTACTTTGTGCTCTTTGGGAAAATGCATTGCCAAATCTTGTAATTCTAAAATACGAGGTAAATTTCACCCTGCTGTCATTCATTCAACTTGCAAAATCTTGCTACTCATGGATAAACAAAATAACTGAACAGAAGAGTACTGGACTCAGGTTGGATTACAACTTATCTCATTTGCTCAAGTTATGTCATTAAAAGACAGATGTGAAATGGCATCATTTGTGTGGAAGACTGACTGTCATATCAGTGGATATCAATAGTGACAAGAGTTAAAAGTGAAAAAGATTTTTATTTACTCAGCTCAACATTCAGCATACAGACCAAACTCTCTTACAAGCTTAAATGGCAACCATTATGCTACAACTAGTTTCACAATTTTCTGCTGTAATAATGCAGAACATTATACAATTTGGTATATATTAGATAACTTAAGGTACATCTCATTCAGTATATTTCAGCATACAACACGTTCACAGTAAATCATCACTTCTTGCACATGCAAAAATCACCATTCTCTACAGACCAGGTTTTAAGCAGCTAAACATATAGGAATCATCAACTGTATAACACTGTCTGGAATAATTAGTGCTTTTGACTGGCCAGTTTCTAGACAAATGCTACTGATGATCTCCATACAATGCATAATAGGAAGACCTGTTCCACACAAGATATGTCAATATTGGTGATTGTATTAATTAGTATTTACTAGTATGTATCCCTTTTATCAGTAATCACAATGCTTATCAGATTGTATGATTATTATCATTCTACCACATCAGTGCTGTTGTAATACTGAGGAAATTGTGTTCTATACTTCAACATGTCAATTACACATGAAAAAAAGAAGAAAATAGAGTAACACTTCACTTGACGCTGGCGTCATATGTATGATATATCGGTGTCATAACAGTGTCATAATGCAGTCATGGACGAGTCATAAACACTATGTCAATGTCAAACATTTTATGACTTATCATTAAGTGACATTCGGTTTTGGTAAAGACTAGGGCTGGGTTCAAAAGATCGAATCGCGATCCAATATCGATTCACGTTCGAAAAGTGTGATATTGATTCACAACTTTGTGGATCGATCTTTTGCCGATGATTATACAGTAGGTGCTATTTTCTCAACCACATCCTGTAGCTTTCTTCCACATTTATGTAGACTACATGCACAAATACACACGGCCTTTTCAAGTAAATAGAGCCAGTGTTTTCCCATCCTTCTCTCTCATACCAAGTTTCCCACTTCTTTCTCTCATACCAAGGTATTTCATGTTTGTGTGGGTATCAAAGGTTGAGATATTTAGGTTTTTATAGCCGGTCTTAGAATTTTAGGCATAAATGGGTTAAAGTGACAACGCAGCAATATAGAAGATCGATATTGAATCGGATTGTGGATCGAATTGGATTGTGATCTTCTGGATCGGAATCGAATCGATCCAGGAAATTTGGATCGACTCCCAGCCCTAGTAAAGACAGCTCTAACAATATCACCTTTTCATGACCATGACACTGTTATGACACTTGTCAAGGCATGTGTATGACGCTGGCGTCAGGTAGAGAGTAACCGAAGATAGTCTCGTGACAGCTGATTGGTTTGAGTAAAACATCCAAGTGATGTGATGGCCAGAATGAGGATTATCCTGAGGCACTTGAATACTGTGCGTGCGTTCCAATATGCAACCTTGCGTCCTCCACTTGTGCTTGTGGCCTCGTACCAGGAAGTAATACGCCGTGATGACATCACAGCATTTTATTTCAATATCTCGCAAAAGCTCATTGTAAAGTCATTTTCTCTTTTTCAAACAGGATGGTAAGAATAGTCCCCCAAAAATGGTTTTGGCTAGGCTGACAGTGGGGAAACTTAATTGTTTTCTCCACGGAGGCGGGGAATCAGCCAAACGTGAGGCCACAAGCCCAAGTGGAGGACGCAAGGTCGCATATTGGAATGCACTCTTTGTCACACCTGCAGCTTTCCTTTAGTGAGTCAGGAAGTAGCGAAGTAACACAACCCGGTTTGCTTGTTCGATTCAGATGTCCACATCCACCAACTCCAACACCGGCAGCAGCAGCAACGGGCCTTATTGTTGAGTTGAGCTACCCAAGGGAATTCAGTCTCTGGATCAGCTGCTCAGCCTGTCGAAGGGGGCAGGGGAGGGGAGAGTGGAGGGGTGGAGTGGGTTACACAGGGGCTTGTTTCTATAGAAACAACGTTGACATCATACTACTTTAGCTTTTGTGCACACAATGACACAATGCATTAACTAGTGCAAATTGGGACAGCTGTCTGTATTTGTGGTGATGAGATACATATCAAGGAAATGTATGTTCCGGATGCACACATAATTTAAGTTGGATATCAGTTTTTAATGCTGTATTCTTTGATTTCAAATTGTGTGTTTTTTGTTTTTTTTTTACTTCTGAGTCTGCGATGTTGCTGAGCTCAATTACCCCATACAATAGAATTAGGAGTCACACAGTTTTAGCTTTGTCGACTATTGTCCTGTAAGCCAAGTGGCTGGGCTGCATGCCCTGACCACCAGCCTCTGGCCCTGGCCACAACACTCCATTGTCTTTGCACATTACGATGACAACATGGTTTGTTTCAAAGGCACCTATTTACAGCCATTGCTAGCCAGAAAAAAAAAAACATGCAACAGTGGACAGGAACAATAAGCGTTTTCTTCCGTGTCAATGCATCCACTGAGACCGAGACGCATTTCAGGGACCAGAAGCGAACATAAACAAACCCATACAACATTGAAGCGTGCGCGCGCGCACACACACACACACACACACACACACACACACACACACACACACACACACATAAACAAACCCATACAACATTGAAACGTACGCACGCACACACACACACACACACACACACACACACACACACACACACACACACACACACACACACACACACACACACACACACATAAACAAACCCTGCCTTATGACTGACTACTAGAGCCAGGACATAGACACACACAGGACTGACATAAACAGACATTACAGACAGGGCAGAGTCAGACTGGTCCTGTCTTGCACCCAGTGTTGCCAGATTGGGCTGTTTCCCACCCAATTGGGCTGCTTAGGATGGCAGTCTGCGGGTAAATATGGCATTTTTGCAGGAAAACCCGCCCAATTTTGCCCATAGAAATCAATAGAATTGGGCGGGATTTAATGCTTCCAGCCGGGTTTTGAGCATATTTTGGGCTGGAAATCATCAGCCTCATCTGGAAACTCTGCTTGCACCTTGATGTCAGTCTGTAAGTGTCAGTCCTGTGTACTGTATGCCAATGTCCTGGCATGGGATAGAGAGAAATGATGACATAGAAAGGGATAGAGATATATGGGATAGAGAGGAATTATGCTACTCTCTAATGGCTGTAACGATATTGTATCGAACCGAGAAACTGCAACACAGAGAGTCATGATACTGCAGAGTATTGTGATGCAAGAAGGCAATATCGTGATATGGCCTTTCAAAGTTCTGTTACCCTTCAATCCAGAAAACAGCCACATGATATGATGTGATAGTGTGTCAAAGCTGCAAATTATCATCATAATTAATTTTAAACCGATTCTACCTATAAACTATATACAATTTAATCATATTTTTATTTTCAAATGTTAACATTTGAAAAAGCAAATTACTGGTAATTCATTTATAAAAGGATGCATTTAAAAATCGTGAGTCAGTTGAGTGCATCGTTCGTTACAGCCCTACTCTCTTCATAATGGACATAAATGGTAGGCTACTCACTGTTATGAACCAGTAAGAATTCAAGCGGTAGAATTGTCTGGAGATGAATCCCATCTGGCTAACTGGGGCCAGCACATGGAGATGCAGGTGGCTTACCGAACAAAAGGGAGGCCAGTGGAAACCAAACCTGAAAAGAAGTGAAATTAATTTTGTCACTTTCACCTTTAGTTACATGGTTATATCAGAGCTCTAAATTATCTTTTTTTCATCACCAGTCAAATGGCTAGTGAATGTTTATCTTACTAGCCAAACACACACGAATGGGTCAAAGTGGCTAGTGGGTTTTATTTTCTACCAGCCAAACTGAATTTTCACCAGCATTTGGCTGGTTGGCAGGTGTTCATTTAGAGCCCTGGTTAGGATATCATATGACTATGTGGTGCATTTGACAGGCCTACCTCACATCCTCGAGGTCTGTGATATTGTTCTTTTGGAGTATTTCTTTGCCCATCTCCACCATCCTCTCAACTGTAACACACAAGACACAACAGATGTTATTGCGGATGTGAAAAAGCCAAGGAATTAAATGCATTAATAAACTTCATCATCTCTGAAACTGTCATAATAAATACTGACAAGTGTTCAATTTATTCACTAGTATGTATCAAAACATGGCAGTTGGATAGATTACCAAGTGGAATGTGATCTTTGCCGAGTGATTTGCAGTTCCCGACGTGTTTACTGGGTACCACCAGATAGTGATGAGGTGCTCCAGGTTTGATATCCCTAAAACAGGATATTTCTTCGTCCTGTGTTTACAGAAGCAGGGGAAAGCATGTATTAAAAAATATGACCAGGGTTTCGTAACCATATTGAAATAAACAAAAGCTATATTTACTCTGCAATCAATAATAGAAGCAATTTGACAGCTACTGATAAATCAGCTGAGGCTGAGCTATGATGACGTGCAGGTGCTTTTTTCGAGATCATGCTGTTGGCTACGCCTTACCGAGTGAAGAAGCTCAGTACCCATTTCTTTGTTTACGATTTTACAAAATATACATTTCTTGTCATATCCATCTTTTGGAGAATTGTTGCCATCCTCGGCAACGGATACTGTTGTTTCAGGAGCACTTTGATCGTTTGTTGCCATCTTGAAAACGCCTAGTTGTTTTTCTAGTATTGCGGACACTTCCTGGTCGTGTTCCGACTGTGCTACAGCGCCATCTCTAGACGTGGTGTCACTAGTCCGGGAGCCGTGGGGTTGAACCCAGATTTCTTTGATAAAGTTTTTTTTTTTGCTTTATCTGATAGATTTTAGGCAAGTCTTCAAGATTTCAGACGATGCCCGGTGATATCCCTTGAGCATTTCCAGATTTTAAGCCTTTATTGTCCCATAAATGCAAATTATGACAAAAAACTAAAGACACCTAATATTACTGTGAATAATGTTACAAAATGTACCAAATTGCTTATATTACCTGAAAAACATTCACATTGGACTGCCTTAACACTGCCCTTATTGAAACAAACCCAATATGGGGTAATAATTGACCCTTTCATAACAGCAATCCCACAAATAAGGCGAGACACTGTAGGTTTATATGGTATTTTTTTTAACTTGCAGATATCAATATGAAACTTTATCAGATGATTACTCGTATGAATTGGAGAAAAAAAAATATATTACAAGTTTTCTATATTTTATGTTTAAATATGCTAATTAGGCTACTATCTAATTAAATATGCACTAATTTGCCTATATTTTGATGCAATGAATCTGACGACCTGAAAATGCCAGCTTCAAAATTCCTTTTTTATTTTGTTAATATCCTACATACAAGAATATTTACTGTGGTTAATTGTGGATATCTCCTTTTGTTATCCAGGTACAGAGAAAATACTGCTAATAACCTTAAAAAAATGCGATTTCGGCCTATTTTTTATGCATTTAGTTATATAAATCAGGTCATGAATGACAAATCAACAAATGCCTCAGTAAAAACATTCACAACATTGCTTAGAATAAGACTGTAAAGTATGGAACGGATTGTGCATTATGAGATCCTGCATAACATCACATCATGACAACATACATGACAACATCGCCGGTAGGTAGCCTACCACAAATAGCCAACATAAAAGAAACCCCCCCCCCCCCCCCCCCCCCACCCCCCCCCCCCCCCCCCCCCCCCCCCCCCCCCCCCCCCCCCCCCCCCCCCCCCCCACCCCCCCCCCCCCCCCAAAAAAAAAAACAACAGAGTGTGGGCTGTTGGCTGTTCCAAAGATGAGTAGAGAAATAACATCCAGTGTATCCAGACTGTATTGAATGATCACTTAAATCCATAAGCCATCAAATAAGATCTGTACATGCATTTAAATTTACACAGAAAGACCTACACTGCAACATACAGTACCGCATGCTCAGAGAGAGAGAGAGAGAGAGAGAGAGAGAGAGAGAGAGAGAGAGAGAGAGAGAGTGTGTGAGTGATCGATCTAAACATAGGAAAACAGCTATACATTATATATACTGCTGAGTCAAAAAATTAAGTCAATCCAGTGTATCCTGACTGGTATTAAATGATCACTTAAAAGTCCATAAAGCCATCAAATAAGACATGTACATGCATTTAAATTCGCACAGAAAGACCTGTCTGCACCTATACAACATACAGAGTCCTTAACACCTAAAACACCTATAGCCTACATTATATACACCACACACACACACACACACACACACACACACACACACACACACACACCACACACACAACACACACACACACACACACACACACACACACACACACAGTAAAGCTCACACAACATTGGTTAGGCAGCATCCCAGCCGAAAACATGCACAGAAAATGGTGCAAGGCACACTGTTAATAGGCAAGCTACATTTCTTAGAATTGCAGGGGCTTTTACTCTTGCAATCACATCTGATCATCTGTACAATATAGTCTGGTGCCACTTTGACATTTTCTGGAACACTTATTGGTATCAGTGCTTTGTTGCATGGGTCTTTCTTCCATCCAAATGCTTCAGGAGATAGTTCAGGTGGGAGTGGTGAACCAATGTCCTCCACAATATTGCTTGAAAATGAGCCCTTTTTTCACATTCTCAAGAAATGCCTCTGTTGTTGGTGAAGAGCAGCCAGGTTAGGTGAAAATAAATGACCTTTCCCATTCTTTTTTTCCCCTTACCACCAACCTTGTATGTGAACATGCTGATACTGTCTGGAATGCCATAACATGCCGACACAAAGTTAGTGGCCTCACTGGAAAGTTGTTGGAATGGTGCCAGCACATTACCAATTGATGTCTTGATAACAAAGCCTTTACCAATACCAAAATAGGATGGCGCAGTGTCACACCCTGATATGGCATGGGCTGGTAAAAGGTCAATTACAATGTCATTTTGTGGATTTACATTTTTAATTTTATCTCTTTCCATGTTAACACGACCACCACTGAAATTATGTACTTTGTAGGCAAACAAATAATCAGCCAAAAATTATGTAATTATTACTTACAATTTTTATTTTGTGTTACAACAGCACAGGAAGAGTAAATAGCAATGTATGAAATGGTGAAATTCTGTGTTGAATTAGTAATCCTTTCTGGGTATGTCTGAGCTGACACCACCAATATTCGCCTAAATGTTACATACAGTGCCTTCAAAAAGTCTACACACCCCTCCTCAAATGTCAGGTTTTTGTGATGTAAAAAATGACAGAAAGACAAATTAATTCACAGATTTTTCCACCTTTAATCTAAACTATTAACCTGTACAATGCAATTGAGAAACACGCATAAAGCTTTAAAGGGAAACAATATAAAAAAATCCTTCAATTAACATGGTTGCATAAATATACACACCCTTAAATTAATACTTAGTTGCAGCACCTTTGGGCTTGTCTGGGCTATTCCAAAACCTCAATCTTATTCTAGTGAAGCCATGCTTTTGTAGACTTAGGCGTGTGCTTGGAGAAATTGTCGTTCTGAAAGATTAGTTCCTCTGCATCTTCACCTTTCTACCAGGGGGGCGATGGTTTTGTGCCACTACCACGGCACCTGTCGAAATTTTCATAATTCCCTCCTCCCTAATGAAGGCCCCAGTTACAGCTGAAGAAAAACAGCACAAAAGAACAATGCTGCCACCACCATACTTCATGTTAGGTATGGTGTTATTGCTGTGATGTTTTGCGCCAAACATACCATTTTGAATTATGACCAAAAAGTTCAATCTTGGTGAGGTAAATTTAGCAAAAAATACTTCTGTAATCTCCCAAATGCATGTGGGAAGATGTGTTATGGTCAGGTGAAACTGAGGTTGAACATTTTGTTCATTTCTCCACTTTGATGTGGCAGGCCTACCACCCAGAATGCTCTATGGTTAATCATAGTGCAGTTATGAAGCTGTCAAAAGCTTGCAGGCTATGGCTGCAGCGAAATCAACATGAAAGGGTTAATATCTGAAATTGGCACATCACCCACTCTTATCCTGATGGGTAAGTGTTGGACAACTACAAACAGCAAAACCAAACAACCCACTATGAGATATAAAGCCACGTTTGGCGAAATGTTGGCCTTTGTGTCTCCGACTTGGAAAATCAGGCTTTTTGGGTGAATGCCCCGCCCCCAAACATGCATGACCCCACCCCCACTGATGTCCATACCTCACCACCTGTTCTTACACACATCCTACCATGTAAACAAACACAAAATAAGTATGGTATAGGGTATTTGGTCAGCATAACATGAATTGGGAGCCAAACACTGTTGTAATCTATGGCTGCAGCACATCAAGCATAAAAGGCTCAATATCTGAAAATGCTCAAGGGATATCACAGGGCATCGTCTGGAATCCTTATAGGTACACCTTAAGCAACCACAAACTGCAAAGAAAAAAACGTTATCAGACGAAACTGGGTTCAGCTGATATTTGGCTTTTGGCTGCCGGACTACACGTAGAGTTGGCGAGCGTCTCCATCAAGCTGAAAGAGCATCCCAAGGCAAATAGTTTTTTGTTCGTAGGCTACACAAAACCACAATTATCAGCAAAAAAATCTGGGGGGTTTTCCCGTTAGGTTGTGTGAGCGCCTAATTTTCATAAGAAGCTCTCGGCCCAAGCCATCCTATTCCAAGCACAACATTAGCGCACTGTGAGTTTGTCATGTTCGTGCCTGTTGTTGGTATGTCCACCCTTTGCATTTGGGGAAGAGTGAAGGAGACCAAAGAATGATTAAAGAACTGCCTTATGTTCAAATTTAAAAGAGCATCTGATATTTTAAATCATGAATGCAAATTATAGACCATAGCCTATAGGCCCAACCCATGTTCTTTAAGTTGGGTAAGACTCCTTTCTGCTCTTTGTAAAGTAGGCTAGGCCTATGCCCATCACCAGAGATTTAAGCAAACATACAGTAACCCAAAGCAGAGGATATTAGCCCAAAGTGTCCAAAGTCTCCCATACTGGGAAAGTCCCGTTGTCATTTTGACACTGTAGCCTACACAAAACGAAACTGCATTATTTATGCCTCACCTGTGGGGGCAGCCCAACAGGGCAGCAGGTGACATGAAGGGGTCAGCTCATTGCCTCTTTTCCACTGCAGGTTTCGAATAGGCACGACACAGCTCAATCGTAAAGCAAAACGTGGCAGCAGAGTCACACTGTGTTGAGCTTGTAGGCCTACCAGAAAACTGGCAGTGGAAAAGAGTTCCCACAGCCCATTGGTACCACAGCCCGCCCCACAGTCCAAAAGTCCCACAGCTTAATCCTGCTGCTCCATCCCTCATTTTAAAGGCATTATTCAAAAATAGGCCCAATGTTCCACAACTCTATGTTCCCACATTTCCAAGTAATCCAAGAGAATGTGCCTTTCTCCCTGCCATGAAACATAGGGCCTAAATTTGAATAAATTCTTAGAAATGTGGGAACATGGAGCAGCAGGAATATGTTGTGGGATCATTGGGCTGTGGGACCAATGGGCCTAAAAATTAATGGTAAAAGTTTTAGTGATGTGGGACCAATGTCGGACTGATGTGGGTCCTTGTACTTGATCCAGTGATTGGTAGCCACAGTGCAACTCGATGAATAGAGGAGTAACATGAAAGATATGAAAGAAAGAACTAACAATGAAAGATATAGAATTTGGTGGAATTTTGTGCCTTTATTGTGGAAAGGACAGTGAAGATCACAACAAAAAAAGAGTGCGGAAAACCAGATGCGGTAGGAATGGGAAATAACCCTGGCCGGACTCGAACCTGTGTCCCCATGGGCAATTTGCCACACAATGTGCCACTTCAGTCTCGCTATATGGATTTTTTTATCCTTTGTGATGACAGTGGTTTCAAATCAAGTGGTGCTACACAATCATATTGACAGTGCTGTGCCAGCCTGACTGGCTGTTTGTTAGTACCAGTCAGCCGGCATCCCCCTGGTTGGATTGGCCCTCGTCATGTCAAGAGTACAGTAGTGTTTGTCTGGGCTCTTGTTTGTCCAGCCTGGGATCATGTCAGGGCTGGCAGGGTCACAGGGGGGATGAAAGAGTGGATTGCTCTGGACTCCTGATTTATTGTAGTAGGTAGCCCATAACTATAGGCCAGGGCCAATCGAAAACACATCATGTCAGTGCATATTAGGGGTGTCAGTCACAGTATTAGAGTTGAACCTCATGGTTATTGTGGCCAAAATGATCATGGTTTTGTATTATCGGTATTATCACTTTCACTTTCGCGTTGACTTTCAATTTTGAAAAATTGAGTTGAATGTGTTTAGAAAGCATTGATAGTCTTACCCAAACTGAAATAGTCCCAACAAGGTGCAAGGAGTGCTCATTATAGGCTATTTAAAAATGAAGGGAAAACCATAGCAAACGTTTCAAGGCACAATACATGAATTGCTTGTCATTCTGAAGTTATGTGGAGGAAATGTTCACAGTTTGTACTTTTCTTTATAGAACTGAATTGGTTCAGCAATTTACTATGATTCCAGCATTGCAATTAGGTGTTAGGTAACAAAGAGTGTCTCTGTGGCAACATCAGCAGACTCGATGAGTGGTCGGTAAGGCTCAAGGTGTACGGTACAGTTAACCACTACGGTACGGTACAGTGTTTAAAAAACTAAAAAGCAGTAATTATTATTGTCTGCACTTTTCACCGCAGTTTCATGATATACTGGTTATCATGACACCCCTAGAGCCTATTGCACTAATCCGAGTTGTTAAGTAGTACATAAGTGGAAGTAGAAAATAAGATAGAAGATAAAAGAGTAGGAGAAGAGGACGAAAGTCTCGGCACTCAATACTCATTAGGTACTCATTACGTTGTGGAATAACGTGTGTAACAACAATGTAATAACATGTACTTCTACGAGTACATCTGCAGACTGCAACCTGTGACCTTAGGTTCCATGAAAGCTATAAAATGAAGATATGAAATAATAAGTTCTCCTTCTTCTTCTTCTTCTCCTCTTCCTCCTCCTCCTCCTCCTTCTTCTTCTTCTTCTTCTTCTTCTTCTTCTTCTTCTTCTTCTTCTTCTTCTTCTTCTTCTTCTTCTTCTTCTTCTTCTTCTTCTTCTTCTTCCTCTTCTTCTTCTTCCTACTGTCTTGTATGCACCTCAGGTTACCACAGTTTGAAGAAGGAGTCTGTCGAGTTCAATTTAGCCCAAGTTGGCTAGATTACATTTCCCAGCTCTGTCTGCGATGACAATTCGACGATGACAAAGGCAACTGTCTGATGATTTGGCTTGCATAGCTGGAAGCCTGCTTGTATAGTAGTTATTATTGTTGTCTTCTATACTTTTATTACGCATTATTATTCAGTGTGCACTTTAAAGCCTTTCAGGAATATTTATTCTGCATTCCTCCCTTGGTTGTTATTACTTCCTACAGCTAGCTTTTATTTCGGGGGTTTATGTTTAATATTGCACAAACGTTGCATTATGAGACTACTGAGATTTCTTATTATGCAGATTGGACATCTGCTTTGTCGACACACACACACACACACACACACACACACACGCACGCACGCACGCACGCACGCACGCACGCACGCACGCACGCACGCACGCACGCACGCACGCACGCACGCACGCACGCACGCACGCACGCACGCACGCACACACACACACACAGGAGAAGCAACGGAGGGGAGTAGAAAGTCAAATAGACTGGGGAAACTCAATAGTTCATCCGAGGACAAAGTGCTACAATATTTTTTTTTATTTCATGGGTAGTAGGCCAGTTAAATGTGCAGTTGTAGCAACCGTAAAAATGGCAAAATACCCACAACCTCCACTCTCCTTGCTTGTCACCAAACATAATGGATTTCAACCCCAGCCCCCAAAACACAAAACGACCTTCGTATAGCAAAAACATTCGAACCAGAGTGTACCTCAGCTGGGGTGCATTCCTCAAAAGAGAAGTTGTCCGCCTGTTAGCAACTTCGGTAGTTGCCAGTGGGAAAATGCATTGAAAACAATAAAGTAGCTAATGTAGTAAGCAACTTTGGTTTTGAGAAATGCACCCCTGTGTTGTGGCGCTTTACACCATTCCCCAGACTCTCTGCAGGCCAGGGGAGGTTGGGTGGCTTGGGTTTCGCCAATTCTACCAACATGTCTGTCCTTCGCACTGTGTCCGGTGCCAGACCATTGCCAGACGTTACCAGACGGACAGAGCTCGTGTTACTGTTGGCGTTCTTTGTAAATAATGTAGTGTAGGCCTGCCTGTCGATCTGCCTACCTGCCTGTCAACCTCACCTGTCTGCCTGCGAACTTGCCTGCCTGTCTGCCTGCCTGCCTGCCTGCCTGCCAGTCAGTTTGCCTGCCTGCCTGTCTGCAGTGCCTGCCTGTCTGTCTGTGTGCCGGTCTGCCTGCCTGCCTCTCTGTCTTTGTGCCTGCCTGCTTGCCTGCCTGCCTGCTTTCCTTCTGTCTGCCTGCCAGCCTGTCTGTCTGCCTGCCTACTGGCCTCTCTCTGCCTACCTGCCTGCCTGCCAACCTGCCTGTGTGTCTTCCTGCCTGTCTGCCTGTCTGCTTTCCTTCCTTCCTGCCTGTCTGCCTGCCTGTCTGCCTGTCTGGAGTTCTTGGGGCCCCAGTGGCCAGCTGCATAGGGCAATGGAGACACATGGTTCAGTGAGGGAGCAGTAGTGGCAAGTTAGTGAGGATGAGAACAATTCTGCACAAGGCACACAGGAAAAGATGCCGTGTTAAATCAACATTGTTCTGGCCCTGCCGTGGCCAACCGGTAGGGCACTCGCCTGCCATGCGGCTTACCCGGGTTCGATTCCCGGCCCAGGTCCTTTGTCGACCCCTCTCCGTCTCTCTCCCAGTTCGCTTCCTGTCCACCTCTCACACTGTCCTATCAAATAAAGTCGAAAAATAAATCTTTAAATCAACATTGTTCTGAAAATATAATGTCACAATGGATTTACTGTAGTGTTAATTCAACTCTTCTCTTTCACACTGTTTTAAATCATATCGGTCCAATACCCTATATGGATTTGGGTGTTCATTTTAACAATCAGAGAATTTCATTAAACATTGACATTGAACTCTATGTATTCTCAGCATAGTGTTGAATTAACATTCCATTTTACAATGTATTATGGTTTTTTTTTAAAGATTTGGACTTTCATGCAGGACCGTGAAGAGCAGACAGGAAACAATGTGGAGAGAGATGGTGGAGGGCCAGGAAATGACCCAGGTAGGACTCAGACCCAGGTCCCCTTGGGCAATATAGGCCTGGGTCTAAGTGTAGTGTGGCACTAGCCAGGCCACGCCCTCCTAGTGACGCAACACCTTCTGCTTTGCTTCTAGTCAGACCAAGAGCAATTCAAATATCGTTTCTGTTCTCCCGAAAAATCGGGAACTCCACCCACTTTGTGTGACACACCAGTCAACCAGTAGCAAACCTAGGGAGGCAGGTCAACCATGCGCTCTTGGTCAGACCAAGTCTCGAAGAGATTTGAAAGTCGATGATAATCAGGTTAGTGTGCCCCCCCCCCCCCCCCCCCAAACAAGAAAGAAAAGCAAACAATCAAAAATAGAAATACAAAACATTAGAATGTCATTGTATTAAACTGACAACAGTGACAATACTTGACTGAAATGTTGCTATTATTACCATCAGAGTCTTCAAGCCCTCCCCCTCCCCCTTTTGTCTGTACTGTACTGCAATGAGCCCAGGCAACCATGGCTACAATACATAATCATGTGCACAGCAGTCAGCAGTGGAGCTGGTTGAGACCAATGACTGAGATCCCAGGGGAGTCATATTTTTGAACACTTGTACAACGCAGGTCAGCCTAAGCCATTTATTCAGGGACTGCCAACTTGTTGGGGATGCTAAATTAAGTGACATAAAATATGCAAATGTGGTCATTAGTATGCACTTTCTTGCTCAGCCCCCAAAATGAAGTGCTCATTTGGCCCACTGGCAGTTGTCGCGGCCCCGACATTCATTACTACAAATTACCAAAATAATAATGATTAAACATCCATTTATTCCCCGTGCCCATCCATGTAGTGTTTACAACACAAATTAGAACATCATTTACATGGCAATCAGCAATTTGCAGACACAATACTGGAGGACTTCTAATCTCCTCCTTAGTGCTGTTGTTGACTATGCCCCTCTGCAGCAGCAACCCTGGATATTCGGCTGTCTGAGAATGTTAAAATTAGCCCCAGACGAAGAGAGCGTGACTAATAACTACAAATATCACATTCAAAGAAAAATTAAATTGTGCCTCGGTACTAACACACATACTGTATAAGCAAAGCCACTACTGGGGAAAAACACTGGAAAATGTAGGATCTATTTTTGGAATTTCTGAATTACAAAATGTGTCGAAATCCAGATACAGTGTTGTGTCTGTGCAGATTTGCTTTGGGGAGACTGGTCACTTGCTTGATTAGTTTAGCCATCATGCCTTTTAATGGAATATTTTATGTATAACTTTTTGTGAATAGTTGTTTCAGTTTGTTGAAAAACTACATTACTTCAAAGTGTGTATACAATAATATATCAGATCATTACTGTCTATTACCAAGATTAACTAAATCTAAATAACATTTTTTATTTTTGTCTGTTTAATGATCCCAGCCATCCAGTCTGCTGGGTTTAAGGAACTCTTGTTAAGAAGGACTAATGAAATACCAGGTAAGCAATATTACAAACACTTCTCTGCCCAATGAAAGAATAGCGTCTCTC
>NC_085861.1:11644574-11652074 GCF_034702125.1 Engraulis encrasicolus
GCTCTTGTTTATCTCTGCCAGTGTTGCCAGATTGGGCGATTTCCCACCCAATTGGGCTGCTTAGAATGGCCGGAATGGATTTTGGAGAAAAAAACGTCCAATTTTTGGCCATAGAAGTCAATAGAATGGGCCGGGATTTAGGGCTTCCAGGCAGGTTCTCAGCATTATTTTGGGCTGGAAATCGTCAGCCTCATCTGGCAACCATTTTGTCTGCTGCATTCCTTCAGTCATCCCCAGCCCTCACTTGCTGATGAAAAACAATGCCCTGTTCCAACATCCAAAATCCAAAATCGTCTTAGAGTTCATCAAAGTGTTGGTTTAGGCAAATGGCATCGAAGCTTTGTGCTTTTTTTCCGATTGCACTTCTCAAGTCAAGTCAAGTCAAGTCAAGTTTATTGTCAATTTCTTTACATGCACTGGTCATACAAAGAATTTGAAATTGCGTTTCTTGCTCTCCCATGCAGACATAGACTAATCTAGGTAAGGACATAGACAGTATAGACATAGACAGTACTCATACATGGACATAGACAGTATGGACGTAGACATTGCTCATACAGACATTTAAAGTGCAAGACTGGACAACAGAAGACTTGTAGAGAATATACATTAAGAGGAGGTATTTTGTTGTTCTTTTTCCTAAAAGTCCTTTATAGCGTTCTGACATAGTAATAGTAGCATTTGAAGAAATAAATAATTAAAAAAGGTTTTTATTTAAATACACCAGCAGCAGTATGTGTGTGTGTGTGTTTGTATGTGTTTTGTGTGCGTGTGTGTGTGTGTGTGTGTGTGTGTGTGTGTGTGTGTGTGTGTGTGTTTTGTGTGTGTGTGTGTGTGTGTTTAGTGCAGGTAGAAAGTGCGGTGTGCGTCTGTGTGTGTGTACCTGTGTATGTGTGTGTGTGTGTGTGTGTGTGTGTGTGTATGTGTGTAAGTATGAGTTGTGTGTCAGTGTGTGTATGTTTGGGTTTAGTGCAGAAAGTGCAGTGTGCTTGTGTGTGTGTGTGTGTGTGTGTGTGTGTGTGTGTGTGTGTGTGTGTGTGTGTGTGTGTGTGTGTGTGTGTGTGTGTGTGTGTGTGCATGTGTATGTTTTGAGTTAGTGCAGGTTGAAAGTTCAGTCACAGATGTAGTAGTGCAGGTGGAATGTTCAGTCGCAGATATGGTGGTGGGGATGAGGGGGGGAGCGTTGTCAGTGGCCTGGCTGGCTAGAGGCTGACAGTGAAGGGAGAGTGGGTTGGGTGTTCAGTATCTTGATTGCTTGATGCATCGTGCTGCTTGCAAGCCTGGTGGTACGGGAACGGAGGCGCCTGTACCTCTTTCCAGAGGGCAGGAGGCTGAACAGTTTGTGTGCAGGGTGGCTTGTGTCTTTGATGATCATCAGTGCTTTTCGGGTGAGGCGTGCGGTGTAAATGTCCTGCAGGGAGGGGAGTGGTACTCCAATGATCTTCTTCGCTGTGTTCACAACACGCTGGAGTGTCTTCCTGTTTTTCTCCGTGCAGCTTCCTCCCACACTGTGATGCAGCTGGACACGACGCTCTCTATGGTTCCTCTGTAGAATGTTGTCATGATGGAGGGTGTAGCACTTGGCTTCTTTAGTTTGCGCAAGAAGTAGAGACGCTGATGGGCCTTCTTCGCCAGTGATGTAGTGTTGGTGGTCCAAGAGAGGTCGTCGCTGATGTGCACTCCAAGGAACTTGGTGCTGCTCACTCTCTCCACAGCATCACCGTCGATGGTCAGTGGTGGCAGTTGTTTTTGGACCCTCTGAAAGTTGACAACAATCTCCTTGGTCTTGTTGACATTCAGCAGGAGGTTGTTGTCTTTGCACCATCTGGCCAGCAGGTCTACTTCTTCTCTGTAGTGGGTCTCATCGCCCTTAGTGATGAGGCCCACCAGTGTTTGTATCATCCGCAAACTTCACTAGATGGTTAGTGCTATGGGTCGTTGTGCAGTCATGTGTCAGCAGCGTGAACAGCAGGGGGCTGAGAACACAAACCTTGCGGAGCCCCCGTGCTCAGGGTCAGGGTGCTTGAGGTGTTATTCCCTACCCGTACTGCTTGTGGTCTCTGCATCAGGAAGTCCAGCAGCCAGTTGCAGAGGGAGGTGCTGAAACCTAGTTTGTCCAGTTTTCTGATGAGTTGTTGTGGTATTATGGTATTGAATGCTGAGCTGAAGTCAATGAACAGCATTCTCACATATGAGTCTTTATTGTCCAAGTGGGTGAGGGCTGGATGGAGGGCAGAGCAGATTGCATTCTCCGTGGATCGCTTGGCTCGGTATGCGAAAAACTGGTAGGGGTCCAGGGTGGGGGGTAGGGTGGCTTTGATGTGTGACAGGACTAGCCGTTCGAAGCACTTCATGATTATGGGCGTCAGTGCTACAGGACGGTAGTCATTGAAGCATGATGGTGATGATTTCTTCGGCACGGGTATGATGGTAGCAGCTTTGAAAAGTGATGGGATGACTGCTTGCTCCAGAGAGATGTTAAAGATGTCTGTGAAGACATCCTTCAGCTCTTCTGCACAATCCTTCAACACTCGGCCAGGTATGTTGTCTGGGCCAGCTGCTTTGCGTGGGTTGATGGTGGCCAGTGTCCTCTTCACACTGGCAGAGGACAGGTACAGGGGTTGATCATGGGGGGGAGGGGGAGTTTTCTGTGGATGAGTGTCATTTTGTGCTTCAACGGGCAAAGAAACTGTTCAGGTCGTTTAGCAGAGAGGTGTTGTTGTCACAGCTTCGTGGTGCGGGCTTATAGTCCGTGATGGCCTGTATGCCCTGCCACAGGCTCTGTGCATCTCTGCTGTCTTTGAAGTGTGTTGTTATTTTGTCCGAGTATTCCTTTTTTGCCTTCCTGATGCCCTGGGACAGGTTTGCTCTTGCTGCTTTTAGGCCAGCTACGTCTCCTGCTCTGAAGGCTTTGTCTCTGGCCCTCAGCAGTCTGTGAACGTCTCCTGTGAACCATGGCTTCTGGTTGGCCCTGGTGGTGATGCGTTTTATTTCTGTAACATCATCAATGCATTTTGTGATGTAGGAGGTCACGGTGTCTGTGTACTCCTCAATGTCAATGTGGTTGCTGTGGGTGGCAGCCTGTTTTGAACATGTCCCAATCTGTGGTTTCAAAGCAGTCTTGTAGTCGTGACACGGCTCCTTCTGGCCATTTTCTCACCTCCTTCAGAGCTGGTTTGGTGAGTTTTACCTTTTGTCTGTAGGCTGGCAGTAGCAGAATCGTTAGGTGGTCTGATAGGCCGATGTGGGGGATGGGCTTTGCCTTGTATGCTCCTTGTTTTGGGGTATAAACAAAGTCCAGGGTGTTTTGTCCTCTTGTTGGAAAGTTAACATGTTGGTGAAATTTTGGAAGAACTGTTTTGAGATTTCCGTGGTTGAAATCTCCCATGACCACTGTGAAGGCATCTGGGTGTGCATCTTGTTGTTCACTGATTCCCCGATGCCTCGCTTCTGGCGCTGGTGGTATTGCTAGGAGCGAGGTAAACTGCGACCAGTAGAATGGCGGATATTTCTAGATAGAAGGGTCGGCACTTGATGATCATGAACTCCACTAGTGGAGAGCAGTGTCTCTGTACCACCGTAGCATTTTTGCACCAAGCATCATGTGTGTAAACACATATTCCTCCCCCTCGTTTTTTCTCTGCAAGGGCTCTGTCCGCTCGGTGGCACGTAAGTTGCTCCAGTTGTAAAGCCGAGTCGGGGTATGCCGTCGTTTCAGCCATGATTCTGTAACACCCGGTCACACAGCAGTTCCTCACAGTTTTGTTCGCTGATCTTAGTAGCCGTATGTCATCCATCTTATTGTCCATAGATCTTACGTTTGCCAAGAGAATTGATGGTATTGCTGGACGAGTTGGGTTGGCTGCAAGCCGTGTTTCGACGCCACCTCGTTTGCCTCTCTTCCTAATTCTAGAGCACCTCTTTCGCCGTCTCCATGTAGGCGAAGCAGACGGGTCCGATGTATGCCGCCGTAGTATCCCAAGTTCTTCCAGTGTCTCTATTGGTATATCCAATACATCGCTTGAGTTGTCCATTCTTATCTGCAACAGCTGTTGCCGACTGTACATGCGTTCCGACATAGTTTCCGACGATAGACATTTCGAATGACACATTATAACACAAAATAAACACTGCGAGTTGGGAGAGTAAGGAGTCGCTGCAGCTACGTGCGCCACATCCGGGTACTATATTCTATATTCATAAACTACAGATCTCTTCACTCAAAATCTGAATAAACCAGTCGCGCTCAAACTGTGGTACGCGTACCACTGGTGGTACTTGAGGCATCTCTGATGGTACTTGGAGGAATTCATTTTTTGTGCATTGATTTGAAAGCTGATCAAGTTGTTGCAATCGAAAATGTCTCTCTGGTCTCACATTTTGTAATATTGAACTGTATGAATCTGAAAACATAATGCAGAATAATACAAGGCAAGCAAGACATTTAAAAACAAACTTGCACTGAATGTGACCGTAGCTGTTGATGCCGTTATGAACCTCTCCTCTATTGACTTGCAAAAGTGAATATGGAAGGCCTTTGCTGCGATATTCTAATGTTGGTTGTCAAGGTAGTACTCGGAGAGTATTTTCTCGGGTGGTACTTCACACAAAAAGTTTGAGAACCACTGGAATATACTATACAGACTGACTGACAAGTATTCATGAGGTCAGTGGAGGTTGTTAAAATATGTTCATTTTATTTCAGCTACCGTGCATATATCTAGATAGGCTATTGGATATAACCCTGAGCGCACCTCGTGATCTTTTCATAATTAGATTTAGATTCTTTGCTAATTAGATTTATAATAGGCACACTAAGGCTCCCGACTATATTATGTGTTAAAACTGCTGTAGGGGTAGACATAGACTGGGTGAAGAAACAATGACATTGAGGTCACAGTCAAGAAAGCCACAGATTTGGCTGAGCCCAGGACAATTGGTGATTTTTGGCCAGAGTTTAGTGATTGTACTGCCCTCCTCCGGACGCTGCTACGGGCTAATGCCTGGTCGGCCCTCTCCACGCACCACCACGAATGATTCATTATGGGCAAAATTAACGTTTTCTTACTGACCTCAGTGGTCTGCAGGGGGATACCATGCTTGAAAGCTGTGTGTTTGGATGAGGAGTGAGGAACGTTTTTGGTAAAAAAAAAAAAAAATCATCATATTTCAATTAGTTGATGCTTTTATACAATGATAATGGATAGCTTTGCATGTGTAATACTTCTGCTATAATCAATTGAACCGATTACCCCAGACATGGCAGCGGAAAAAAATACCCCATTCTTTTCAATGTATTTTTGATGCACCTTGTTACATAACACATCCGGAGTGTCACCAGCCTGAGACACATTTTATTTCAGCGCTCTACATCTAAAAGGTGTGTCGTGTGTACACTCAAATGTGTGTGTAAATCATCATAAAAGAACAGCAGAATAAAAACACTGCGTAACATTTTTTGGGGGCCTCTATTCTCTATTATTACTCCACACATCTCTTCACCCTCCATCTTGTGAAAATGCCGAGCAGACTGGCACGCCACATGCCCAGGCATTGATGAAGGAGCTCAACAGAGGTCGTTTGCTGGCTCACAGTGAGCCAATAATCTGCACCAGGTTTATAATCCACACGCTCCGTCCATGCCAGAGAATAGCGCTCCCCGTTGACTACATTTCAAATGAAACGTACCGGTAGATCTACCCAGGGCCAGTGACAGCTTTGACTGGGCGCCCAGGGGAAAAAATCATCTTAAAGGGCCCCTTTCTCAATACATTCAATGTAATTTCTCTGGGCCCAGGATAACTGACCCCTTTGCCTCACCCTGCCCCTGTTGTCAGGCCTGCATCTACCGTTCTGTAAAAGGAAAAAAAAGAAAAAGAAGCGCCTGTGTGACCACCCCTTATGGCGCACCACACATAGCCGTAATTAAGGCTGAACGGGCTGGACCTGACATCTGGAAGCACTCAGTGGTGAAAGGTAGGTACTATTCACGTCTGACAAAATACCAGGAAGTGAGGCCCCGTTTGAAGTTGTAATTATTCTTTATCCAAACACAGTCGGAGGAGAAACCATATAGATCTCTTCCCCTGTTACATCCAGTTGCAGGGGAAACCCTATACATGTCTCCCTATTACATCCATTTCCCTCCAGGGCTGAACTGATACAGAAAAACAGCCTGGGCATTTTTGTCCAAGGCAAGGCAAGGCAAGGCAAAGCAAGGCAAGGCAAGGCAAGGCAAGGCAAGGCAAGGCAAGGCAAGGCAAGGCAGTTTATTTCTAGAGCGCATTTAATAGATGGAAGCAATTCAATGTGCTGTACAAACGAGATAAAAACCATGCAAAAACAGGACAACAAGAGAGAAAAAAAGACCATCCCCTCTCTCAGCCGGCGCAACGACAGCCTTTTCTGTTTGTTTGTTTTTAGTGGACTATCTAGGAAGCATATACATTGCAGCATGTCAATAACCACCGATTACCAATTAATTTATGGGCGTATAGATGCTGTTGCGCCACCTGACGTCTGAGCCCATACAGATGTAATTGACTCCTGTATCAACGATAGACCAATGGGCTGCTGCACCATCTAAATTTAGGGCCGGTCTACAAGGGAAAGCAAGCAAACAAACAAACAAACACACCAAAAACACACATCAGCCCCTAAGGACTATTGGTCTATCCCAACTCACAGAATATCTTTTTGCACAATTACCTTTTTTACATTTATTATTATTTTATTTTCCCCACCCTGATGACTACCTATTCCTGTGTTATTTGTGTCTTGAAATGTCCATGTGGGCATTTGTGTATTTATGTAAGCTACTGGATACTTGAATTTCCCCCTGGGGATCAATACAGTTACTCTACTCTACTCTACTCTATTTGCCCACCAGGAAAATACCCTGTATGCCAGACGACCAGTCCAGTCCTGTCCATATTGTGTTGAGGCCCGTGCGTGCGTGCCTGTGTATTAGTGCGCAATAGGAAAGCTCCCTCTGTGGCGCGGTGATGTGATGAAAGAAACCGTGGCCAGTAATTGCTGAGAAATTGAGCAGGTCTTTGTGTTTGCTCTTCGTGCGGGAGTCAAGTGGCTGTGCTGGCATGTGATCTTTTTTCTCCGTGGCCTTTCACATCTGGGTGCCTCCACGTTCTCCTCAAGGGCCTTCATTACCATGGCAGCAGGTCAGCCTAAAATGGAGGGCGGCTGCGAACATGCGCCCCTGATGACAAAAACAAAACAAAGGTGGTCAAGTGTGCGCTCTCACACACACAAGCACCCATATGCCCACGCACACACACATATGCGCACTCACACGCACGCACGCACACAAACACACACACACACACACACACACACACACACACACACACACACACACACACACACACACACACACACACACACACACACACACACACACATATACACACACACGCACGGGCGCACACATGCACTTACCACGTACGGTAACCACACACAAGCGCATGCATGCACGCACCCACA
>NC_085861.1:11657074-11662074 GCF_034702125.1 Engraulis encrasicolus
CAGAATGCGTTGCAATGCTCAAGTTCCACAGGCCACACCCAGGCACCTCTCCCAGTGACTTACTGGAGCCTCAATGCCAGTGATTTCAAAAGCACTGGCACACTGATCTGTGATAGGTCTGTTAGCGCATTAGGTCCAACCCCCTATACACTCAAAAAAAATTTCTGTTGGATTTACTTAAGAATATTATGGAAAGTATTTCCACATGATTATCTTTCTTATTTTTAACATTAGGCAACTTTGTTGATTTACTTTCTTTACTTTCTTGAGTTGATCCAACATAAGTGAGTCAGGGTATCAAAACCTGATTCAATTAAATTGATCCAACAGGATCTTATAATGTTCATCCAACATGTTTGATACTGGTTTGATTATCCCAATTCTCTCAAGTTGATCCAACAAGAGCTCATAATGTTGTATATGTGCTATTGAATCATGTGGAAATACTTTCCATGTTTTTATTAAGTAATTTCAAAGCATTACACTTAATCTTACACAGAAAAGGCTATAAATCTATGGAAAACAACACTACAAACCCAAGATGTTGAAGATTTGTTTTTTTTTTTATTTTAATCAACACATTCCCCAGGCCATTAATCAAAACACAAAATTGTCTTGAGGGTAATAAATAAAAAATAAACAAAAAAAACCTTTTAAACACTTACATACAAGAGCGTACACGTGTGTTGTAGGCCAATAATGCATTCCATACCACCAGTAGCACACCAACAGTCATTGAAAGGTTAATTACCATAATACTTGTCTACGATGACATAACACAGGGCCTTTAGTAATGCACTATGACTGTCCTTGCCATTCTAGTAACAACAAATTTGTAACGCTGTGTTTTTGTTTAAAGAAACTCCCGCACACTGACCATTTCGCTGTTCTTTCTTTAATAAATTTAAGTTTATTAAAGATAGAAGAGCGAAATGGTCAGTGTGCGGGAGTTTCTTTAAACTATTGCTGAGTGACCCATGGTGTCATCTCCGACGCACCTGCCAGCTGAGGTGTGCGAAAAAAGCCAAAGTTTAACGCTGTGTTTTTAACAGGTTGTTAAGTCAAAAAAAAGAAAAACATTTTTAAAAAATGTTAAAAATAGAGTGCTGTATATGTGCTTGAGGAGGTACGCACGCACACAAGTTAAGAATAGTGTAGTGGACTTCAGAGCCTCTCAATGATCTGCTCAATGCAATGACTCTTTATTAAAAAATGCATAAAGGTGTTTGGCCATTTCAGTAATGTTTTACCAAAAGCTGTGTGTGAGCAATAATGTAGAAATGTGTATTTATACTTCTAGTCAATTGTTATTATTATGTCTGCATTATTACTCACACACACACACACAACTTTCAAGGATGGAACCCGAAAGTACCTGAACAAAGTTTTCCTGAGTGTGTGTAGCAGAGCCGAAGGTGTTGCGTCACTGCGAGGGCGGAGCCTGGGTAGGATGTTTGGCAAGCAGCCAAATGCAGTCACCCCTTTGAAAATGATTCCGATGTCCTCAGGACTGTCAGTAGCTTCTGAACCTTCATGGCGGATCACGTAGATGGCATGGATGCTTTCTGCCATAGCCGATTCCCTGTCAGCATGTTGTGCCTGAAACAAAGTAATTCGACAGATACACATGTAAATATTTAACTGATGTCCATGACATATTTTACCTTCTTAACCATCCATTTCAAACATGCTACCACAATACCAAATACACCAGGTGAAAAGTTAGACAATTTAACATAAGTTATTCTGACTTAATGTTTATACATCTCGATTGTCAACAAATCAGCAAAATTGTAGGCATCAAGATTCAAATTAACATTCTCTTTGTACATAATACCTGGGTCATGGGTATCATTATTCTGGAGGCATCGACCAACCATTCCCCCTTTCCTGATGGAACGCCTCCGTCAGATTTGGAGAATATGGAGAAGAACTTGACTGTTGACTTTTATTCTTCAGAACTCTGCACACACCTATAAAATCATAAAACACAAATACAACATGTACAGTATGTAGCTTATTTGTCTATTTTCAGGACACAAAAAAACAATTTACATATGAAAGTCCAAACAAAAGAGTGATAATCTCTTACACCTCTTGTGTGTGTGTGTGTGTGTGTGTGTGTGTGTGTGTGTGTGTGTGTGTGTGTGTGTGTGTGTGTGTGTGTATGTGTGTATGTGTGTGTGTGTGGCTCTAGCCCCCTGGTGGAGCTCCAGCACACAGAGGTCTGGGACACTGTAGCAGGATTCCATTTCTCCAGTCAAAAAAATAATCGGAGCAGTTATTGCTTCAATATCAATGGGAGCTCGCATTGAGAAGTCGCAGGACGAATTATAGACCACATTGATGCTTAAGAGAATTTGTTGGTGGTAAGGACATCATTACATACCAATATAAAGAGTAATCTATTGGAAGATGCAGCCGAGTAAAACATTTCATACCTTGAAATCTTCCAGGAGAGATTTCACCCGAGCGAGAGATGTCACCCGAGCTCTGATGCTGTCTCACATGACCCAAGTCACTGCCAGTGAGCAAGAGCCATCTCTGTTTGAAAATAACAACACCAGAACAAGGACACAATTGACACCTGGATACAACTTCTGGAAATTGTCTTGGTGATTAACTCTACACAAATAGATATGCAAAGCATTCTAACTTATCTCTTTAAAAAAGCATGGGCAGTCTGTGAATGCAAGAGAAGCACACTGCCTGTGACTTTGCTCTGGGCGTAAGTTTACATGATCTGGGCATACATCAGTGTCTCCCAACCTTTTTCGTCTTGAGTACCCCCTAAGCATTTTTGTCATAGTATGAGTACCACCTCACTCATGTTCTCTATCCCAATATGATCATGACCATACATTTGTTTTTATTCATAAAATAAAACATACTCCTAGTGGTACACGTACCCCTGGTTGGGAAACACTGCATTACATTCATCTCACCTAACATTGAAGCATAGTAAAACGTACCCTGAAATCCTCCAGATTGCATCTTTTGCCAGCATCAACAGGCTACTGCATCACGTGGTACATTTCTGTAATAAACAATATCAGTAATTGATTATATTTATCAAATGTTACACACAGTTTTTACAGTTACATTTTGTTTCACTATGGTAACAATGTTTTAAAATTAGTCATTTTGAATTAACAGGCCACTGCCTTATTTAGGCTTCTTGGTTAAGTGAGCATACATAAATAAAGTAGCCTAAACTCTAATCCAGGGGTGCCCAACCTTTTTTTTAACCGAGATCTACTTTTGAAGTTGATGGTCTGCCGTGATCTACCAAGTCAAATTTCAGGATGTCAGTATGAAAATTTAAGATCACCATTTATTAATCACCATTATTATGAACAAAATGTTTTCAGTAGGCTACTATGGCCGTATCTTTTCAGTGTGTTTTTAAAGTGTGTTGAATAGCCTACGTTTACAAAGCAATGCAGTGCTGCATTGCTTTGTAGTATGCAGAGATAATTTCAGTCCTACACAAGTCATAAACAACTGAAACAATTTCAAAATGATAAACATTTGGTATATAAAAGGCATATGTAGGCACATGGGCCCTATTTCTAAAATATGATGAAGCATTATCATGACTTCAGTGGTCAAAATTAAAAAGGGCTCAGAACTTCACCATTTGTTATGGGTAAATAGTAGGCCAGTTAAGTTCACTTTACTATGAGAGAGAGAGAGAGAGAGAGAGAGAGAGAGAGAGAGAGAGAGAGAGAGAGAGAGAGAGAGAGAGAGAGAGAGAGAGAGAGAGAGAGAGAGAGAGAGAGAGAGAGAGCAATGAGAGAACTCATTGAATTGGTTAACACCCTTGTTAAGAGTGACTTCTTCTATGAAGGTTTTTTTTCCCAGCTCTCTGGGACAGTAGCAGAGCAAAGGCTTTCTATTGTGAGTTTGGCCAATCGTTCTGTCCACAACTGGAGCAGGAAACAGCACAAATTGAAGTGAATTCCATACATGTCAGCTAACATTTCCCTTACACGCGGCACGCGATGTAAACGCAGTTAGCGATGATGCATGCGACTAGCGATTTGGACAAAGATCCTCGCATATCGCCGCGTCATAACGCATCGTTGCGCACATGTTCTGTTACTCACCCGATGTTACATGTGTGCACACATGAATCAACTGCAATACCCTTACGGTCACTTCCTAATGCTTTCCCCTCATTCTGTGTTACAGTGGGACTAATTATCTAACCAATACAGTAGTACCAGCAGCTTACTACATAGCCTACTTTTGAAAGACAGTATTTCCCTGTCACATTACATGTCTCTCGACTGCCACTCCCCTCGAGATCGACTGGTACCTCGCGATCGACTCGTTGGGCACCCCTGCTCTAATCTAATTCATTGCAGCTTACAGTTTACGCAGGTGTGCAACGTTCAAAAAAGAACACCAGTTTATTAGTCAGGTGGATTGACTACACGCCACGTCTGTATTCAGAACCCGCTTAGAATTGTATTTGGTCTGACTGTGGATTGGGTTAACATGGCTCTCACTGAAGCTGACGAACTTTATGACGGCTCGCCTCAGTGCGTTTCAAAGCGCACTCCACTGATTTCCCTAAATGCGCCGCAAAGCTCTCACTGTCCACAAAGCAACGCATAAAGGCTTGCTCATAAACTCAAACACATCGGAGCACGCGCAACATGCTGTAGTAGGACGCAATGTAGACCAGTTGTAATTAGGATTTTCTTTTCCCTGGGCCAGATTCACACACGAGCGTGGCAGAACGGCAGCGAGACGTCTTTCTGCCTGGTCTCGGCCAATGTCTAGAGCTCTACCTCTAGCTACGGGGGATTTTGAATAGGACTGGCCGCGCACACCAAATGCTGTCGTTGTGAAATGCTGACACCGGCGGCCGAAATTAAACAGAAAGTCCTGTCTTCTCGCTTTCGTCCAGCCACACTCTAGTGTGAATCTCTCCTTAAAATCATTTGTTACGCTTTGCCAAGTAAACCCATGCCCTGCCGAGATGATATGAC
>NC_085861.1:11667074-11669574 GCF_034702125.1 Engraulis encrasicolus
GTAAGCGCATACATAGTGGCTTGTCGTACTGCAGCATCCATCGCTCAACAATATTTGGTATGCTCATGGGGTGATATGAATGTCTTGTCTCGTCAATGCTAATCGGGTTTAAATGTGCTGGCCATTATGCAGTGCGTATAATACAACGTAATGGCGGCGGCCCACTGACTGACAAGCAGAGTTGCTAATTAGCTGAGACGTCATTGTAGTAATCTACGGAGCCTTCATTGCAACCAGCCATTTACTGCCCCCTTCAATTACTACTACGTAACTAACAAATCACTCTGGATCATGGCACAGGCACAGGCACGGCAAGATGGAGATGGATTCGTTTTCAGCGGCCGTGGCTTGTGGTATGGCTGCTCTGTCTGTAGTCGAGCCCTAAAAAGTTGCACACACATACATGAGGGATGACTGACTCCGCAGTTCGTAAGCAGGGAGGATTCTGGAGACTAGGGCTTGTCTGTCTGCCTGTCTGTCTGCCTGTCTGTCTGTCTGTCTGTTTGTCTATCTGTCTGTGTCTGCCTGCCTGCCTGCCTGCCTGCTTGCCTCCCTGCCTGCCTGCCTGTGCCTATCTATCTATCTATCTATCTATCTATCTATCTATCTATCTATCTATCTATCTATCTATCTATCTATCTATCTATCTATCTATCTATCTATCTATCTATCTATCTATCTATCTATCTAGCTATCTTGTACACACACAGACACACACACATACTCAACGCACACACACACACACACACACACACACACACACACACACACACACACACACACACACACACACACACACACACACACACACACACACACACACACACACACACACACACTCACACGAAAGCTCAAAAGCTCAAAACGCGCACCGGAATCATTCATGAGCCGTACGTACAGTATGTGTTTTGATCTTTTTTGTTTACAGCTAATTGCAGTCCTCCAGGGTGAGGTATGGCGAGGGATCAGGCAGAATCAATAGGGGATGAGGAGATGGTGGAATTTCCCAGGACTCCATTCAGGTGTCACGGGGAGGATGTGTGTGTGTGTGTGTGTGTGTGTGTGTGTGTGTGTGTGTGTGTGTGTGTGTGTGTGTGTGTGTGTGTGTGTGTGTGTGTGTGTGTGTGTGTGTGTGTTTGTATGCGTGTTTGTGTGCGTGCGTGCGTGCGTGCGTCTGTGAGTATGTTTTGTGTGTGTGTGTGTGTTGGGTATGTGTGTGTGTGCTGTTTGTGTGTGTGTGTGTGTGTGTGTGTGTGTGTGTGTGTGTGTGTGTGTGTGTGTGTGTGTGTGTGTGTGTGTGTATGTGTGTGTGTGTGTGAGTGTTGGGTGGAGGGGGATTGCCCTCCTTGCCCACCCGCTGAATCACCACTCGCCCACACATCCATTTCCTTTTCATCTTTTTTTTGTTTTGTTTTTTAAAAAGGGAAAGCACAAGCTTTGTTGTTGCAAGGCATCTGGAGCATCAAGGGCGCATCAGTGTGTTGCTGTGTCATCTTTTTTTGATATTGAAATATATCATGTATTGTGTACGGCAGAGATGACCTGCTAGTGGTCATCTGATTATTGTTTTCAGGCCTTTACTTGTCAAAGCCCCTCTTAGCAAGCGCTAGAAAAAACAAAATGGCCGCATAGTAGTTTATATACAGTAAACGTGTTATCTTTGAAAGGTGATTCAGCTTATTATCAATTTAAATGTTTAGAATGTTAACGCAGTGTTTCCATCCAAAGCTGTTCCCTCTCTCCCTCTTACTACCTCTACTCCCCATTATGCCTCTCTCTCTCTCTCTCTCTCTCTCTCTCTCTCTCTCTCTCTCTCTCGCTCTCGCTCTCGCTCTCGCTCTCTCTCTCTCTCTCTCTCTCTCTCTCTCTCTCTCTCTCTCTCTCTCCTGTCGTAATGGTAGTAGTAATGTCAGGTGAGGTAGGTATGACTGCAGGTGCTTGGCAGAGAACAGTTATGAGGAGCAGTGGATGGGGCCGTGTGTGTGTGTGTGTGTGTGTGTGTGTATGTGTGTGTGTGTGTGTGTGTGTGTGTGTGTGTGTGTGTGTGTGTGTGTGTGTGTGTGTGTGTGTGTGTGTGTAAGTTTGTGTGAATATGTGTGTGTGTGTGTGTGTGTGTGTATGTGTGTGTGTGTGTGTGTTTGTGTGTGTGTGTGTGTGTGTATATATGTTTTTGTGTGCCTGTGTGTCTGTGCCTGTGTGTGTGTGTGCGTGAGTGCGTGCGTGCGTTCGTGCGTGCGTGCATGTGTGGCCATTATGGCCTCATCCTATATAGAAACCCTGCAGCGCCAGACAGGCTGCATTCGTACTACAGTACAGTAGTCAGCAGCTGAGAGCTGGGAGAGAATTACTGGGCCAATTCGGGAGCAGAGCAGAGACCTTAGGCTGTTACTGGGGGCAAAGAATGTCTGCTTTATTCCTGCTGCCTGCTGCCACAATTGTGTTTATATGTGGAGAGTTTACATTTGTCTCTCTCGGTTTATTTTTTATTTTTCTCTCTTTT
>NC_085861.1:11679574-11682074 GCF_034702125.1 Engraulis encrasicolus
ATGCAAAACCCCCTAACTCCATTTCTGAAGACCTGCACTTCTATATTTTTAGAGAACCCCGTTGTTGGTTTGGTTTACATTCATGTACTTGATAATACATATAAATAGTTATATTACAAAAATAAAATAAAAATATATGCAATTTTGATAGCTTTGTATTAAATAAAAATGAATTAAGATTATTTTCTGAAAAGGCACTTAGGGGGTTTTGCATCTGAACTCTTCATATCTAAAGCAGACCAATGTGGGCCGCCCCATCTAAAATGAGGGCCGATCTCTATGAAAAAACAAACAAACCAACAAACAAAACACTACTACAGTATCAGCCCCAGAGAACTGTCGGTTCACCGGGAAAATGCCCAGTATGCCAGATTCCCAATCCAGCGCTGGTTTAAGTATGTGTATTGCCACGATGCCACGGCCAAAGAGGCTCGGGGGCAAACGAGGGCTGGCTGCTCACTTTATGCCGGGCCGGGCTGGGTTCATAGTATTTACGAGTGGAGGGTCCGGCTGTGCTGAAGAATGCCACGTGGAGTGAAGAGCCAACTGTGTATATATACAGTATATATATATATATATATATATACAGCAGGAGATGGATTATGGAAACACTCAGTGCTCCTCGGTGCACCTCGGGCAGTTCCTCGAACTAGGCACCGAAGTGAGATAATTTGCCGCTTTCTTTCGTTGCTGGTGCCATGGGCCGTCTACTTCGACAGTTCTGGGTCACTTATAGGGCAGAGAGAACGGGCACCTGTGTCAACTAGCCTCACAGCCCTCTGGTCTCACAGCCCTCTTGTTGCCCCTATCAAGACTGTGAGGACAGCAATGAGTGATAGACCAAGGGGAGAAAGAAACTTGAATTGTTTGGCAATGATAAACATGGATGCTCGGCCATAACATTTAGAGCTCCCTTAGACGTGACAAAAAATCTTTAAAATATTTAACCTACTACTCTATTATCATTGCATTACATTTAGCTGATGCTTTTTCCCCCAAAGCAACTTACAGTTGTTTACGGGTATTGGTTACTGCCCCTGGAGCAGTATATTCTAGTCCTCTTTAGTGCCCTAGTACCGAAGTGACTACTCTGATTACATTCACCTAGCCTGGGCGAATAGCCGACTGTTGACTCCGTCAATCAGTCTGGCAAAAGCCATGAGGAATCCGTCTCCGTGGACGATGGGAGATGGTCTGATCTTACTCATTTAAATTAATTGAAGTTCCAAACTCAAATGAAAACCCATATTGTCCGATCAGCCACCTCCGTCGACTCCTTTAAGAAGCAGCTGAAGACCCACCTCTTCATCCTTGCCAACTCCTAGCTGCCAAGACGTCATAGTGTCCCAGCCGCCGCAGCGCCCCTACTACTCGCAATCCAGCCCTGGCAGGGGGCTCCCCTAGGTGGCCGCTGGTCTCTGCCTGAGGTTTCTTCCTGACTACAGGGGGTCTTTTTTCTCAGACCTCACTGAGCTTTTTTTCCCCCTCACAAACTATGAATCAAGCGAAAGGGAGTTTTTCCTCACCCCTGATGCCACCAGGGGCCGCACCTGAGCGCCCAATCTCTGTGTGACTATCTATGACTTATGATAGGCCCAGCCACTATGGACCTTACACATCTAAGAATCCTGGTCCTAACCTACGTTGACCTTATGACTCTACATTCTCTGTCTATCTCTTCTTCCTCTGCCTTCCTGCTTTTTCTGCCTCTCCTCTATACCTCTCCTTTTAAATCTATCTCTCCTCTCCTTTTAAATCTATCTCTAACAATGTTTTTTCCCATTTGTTAAGCACTTTGAGTTACATGCCTTGTATGACACAGTGCTATACAAATACAATTATTATTATTATTATTATTATTATTATTGTGCTTTATTAGCATGCCTGTTACGTTATAGCGTCGCAAAAGCATACAAATAACAAAATGAAAGTGTGAATATAGTTACCTTAACCAATCAGTAACGGAGCTCACGGGTGAGTTCTACGTCACCACTCTCAACTGTTTGCTGATTGGCAAAACACTGAGAGAACCGAGCTCGAGGCTTTTACCAGACGATGTGCTGACCCAAAAAAGGCTAACATTCACCTATCCCAAGCCTTAAGTCTGTGCATCTTTTGCACTGAATCTATATTCCATGCTGCCTCTCACGTCGACCCGTTTCAAAATGAGAACCGTGTCAAAGCCAAGCGTCTCGGAAAAAAACACGTCAGATAAAAGCGATTCCCATTCATTTGCCCTTAAGCCGCCGTTATGCAGCATTGTTCCCCTCGACAAAGCCGTTTTACACATTACTTGACGCCTATTAATGTCAAACGGTGCAACAATAGCATGCGCGGCGGTGGACAGACAATGAAATAAATAACTAAAAAACTACTGAGAGCTGAGAGCTGAGGGGGGAAATCATAGCAAGCAGCAGCAGCCAGCAGCCCCTGTGATGATTGTCAAGTGAAGGAGCTTTCAGTCAGCATTGTGGAGTAGTGGCCCGCAGGCATCCTGCTA
>NC_085861.1:11694574-11752074 GCF_034702125.1 Engraulis encrasicolus
TCAGCAGTCTCCACCAGCAGGGCTGATGGAGGTCGTGCTGAGGGCAGCCATGTGCTGACAGGGTATGAACCTGACAAGATCGTTCTGTTTTCATTGACGTCTTGGAGACAATTACTATATCAGGACCCCGTTTCTCCAAAGCATCGTTGCTAGCCAGTTAGCAAATTAGTTGGTTGCCAATGGGAAATTGCATTTCAAACAAGTAAGTTGAAAACTTAGTTAACAACGACGCTTGCAAGAAACGCACTCCAGATGAGGGCTTGAAGACGGACTGTGGCACCACACAATGTAAACACACTGCACTATGGGTTCCGCCTTGCTCTACGAAAATTAATTTTGAGCTACGTCATTCTGTATGCGTAGGTTTGCGAAGGAATGGTGTTGTATTAAAAATCCTTGCACATGATTGAGGAATCAACTTGTCTGCATGTTTAATGAGGTGCTACTTTAACTACTCACACATTCGAAAATACAGCTATAATTTCACAATGTTGATGAGTGAGTCCACGTGCGCGGCCATTGTTGTCTGAAAGAACAACACATACTTTTCCCTTGAGCTTTGACTTCGTCGCATCTCTGAAAATCCCACAATACAGATTGGTTCTGCTGTATAGCGGATTGGGAGCAGGGCGAATCTTCAGATCCTCCAGACCCTTGTGTAAGCTCACGAAGTTGAGCAGAAATACAATACATGAGGGTCTGACAACGAGAGCCAGGTAAACTTTCTCCTGCCAACACACTTGATCCATTCACTGTGCTGTTGGAAGGCTTCACTGTGTACTTGCACCTCTGCTGGGGCCTGTGACTACTGTGAGCGAGTGTTTGTCATCCTTTTGTGGGCGATCTGATTTCGGATTGTGCCTCTGCTGTGTGTGTTCTTTGGCACACTCGGGCTCATACAGTGTTTGGGGTATGGGTACAATAAATAAATAGCCCTCCCGATGGAGCTGCGCTCTGCGGGGTGCTGGAACTGGTTAAACCGGAGATTGTCAGTCTGATTCAGTTCCATAGCCTCCCGCTGCATTTCGCCAATAGATTTTACAAAGAGGAGAGTGGATGCAGGCTGCTCAGCCTATTTTCTTTTCTTTCCATCTAAAGAATGGTCATACAATACTGACACCATTACAGATGGAAACCCATCATAAAATACATGAAATGTGGTCAGGGCTGGACTGGGGGAGGAACAGGACCCGGGCACTTTTGGTTTAAAGGAGCCCCTCATAATTAGCGGGGCAGAACCGGTGGGCCCTGCGGCCTAGTGGGCCCCTATTTTCAGAAATGTAAAAAAAAAAAATTGAAAATAGGGGCCCACGAGGGTGCAGGGCCCACTGGGAAATGCCCACTATGTCAGATGGCCAGCCCAGCCCTGGATGTGGTGGAGAGCATATGCCCTGAAATGACCGCAGAAACAAAATATATTACTCCTACAAGTACTTCAGTCAAGTCATGGCTTTGTTTCATTCATCATTTGTTCTGCTTGTTCTTATTATAAGTATGTGATGCTTTTACTATGACAGCTTACTCTGGTGGCATTCAAGGCCAGTGTTCATAAATGATATATGAAGGATGTGAAAATTAGACCATTTGATGAAGTTCATGGGATCCATGGGAGTAATGTTGCCTAAGGGCAGTCAGGCTTTTTCCTAAATTGTCCGTGTCGGGGGGTTTCCCACTACAGAGCACTTCCGGAAGATTAGAGGCTCAGAGCAAAGCTATTTCATTTGATGAGTGTGGCACAATGATTGTGTAGAAATCAAGATATATCTTTTAAGCCAATATTTAGACCGTTTAATTTCCTAGAAGAGCCATTTCGCTGTGGTCCACAAAAAAAGACTGACCCGGGTATTTCCAGAAATGCCAATCAGGGGTGAATTTCTTGAAACCAAAGTTACTACATTACTACACTACATTAGCTACTTCGTTGCTTTCAATGCATTTTCCCATTGGCAACTACTGAAGTTGCTAACAGGCTAACAACTTCCCTTTTGAGAAACTCATCCCAGATTAGTTGTTATGGAGAAGGAGAGTGACACTGGTGAAGTGAATCCTGTGATTACAATTGCTTACAGAAAGAATCACCAGCCCTTCACATTCAGAAGTAAACTACAGGGTTTCCCTGCTGTTAAGCAGCTTCGGGCTTTTTTGGGGCTTTTCCCTTTTAATATCTAAGGTGAAGAAATCAATCACTGTATACTTGTCATTCTCATCTGTAAAGATATTGAATAAAAATGTACAGTATCATCATCATCATCATCATCATCATCATCATCATCACCATCATCAGTATCATCATCATCATCGTCGTCAACCCGCCTAGCGGAAGAGAATATGCCTGGCAAGTTGGTCTAGTACTGCACCGTAGGAGAAAATGTAAACTAGGTTTTCTGCAGCTCACCAGGGGGCATTAGGGAGCCCTCGGGGGGCATTGAGAGTGATACAGCTGACAGGAGGGGTGCTTAGTTGCCATTGGGGGCATTAGCCTATTTATTACCGGTGCTACTTGGCTTATGATGAGGTCAAGGGGCTTTGGGAGGGTTTCGATGAGGTCTAAGAGGGATTTTTTTTTTTAAAGTGGCCCTGTAGTAGGCCGATCTCTGAGTTTGGCTGGACCAGCATTGCACTGTCTAGCAGATGGCCTGTGGAATTTGAAGTGGTGCACGTTAAGGTCATGCCACTCTTAGATGGACCACACAGGACGTGAGTCACAATGAGTGTGTTTGTGAGTCAGGCCCCACACACATGGACACTCAAAGAGCGTCAGCGCTCTGGCTTGCACTCGTAGAGCGTAGAGCGAGCAGTCTAATGAGCGCGGGAACATTAGGGAAGAATTTCGGGAAGACAATAGTCAGAGGAAGAGCAGCGGCACTACAGTAGTGATGACTAACAGACGGAGATATTCACTCTCTCAAAATCACACACACACACACACACACACACACACACACACACACTCTCTCTCTCTCTCTCTCTCTCTCTCTCTCTCTCTCTCTCTCTCTCTCTCTCTCTCCATCCCTCCCTCCCTCTCTCTCTCTCTCTCTCAAACACAAACAATTAGACAATGCTTTTTGTGTCTGTGAGTGAGCCTCAGAGAGAGAGAGAGAAAGAGAGAGAGGGAGAGGCAGATTTGAGTTGAGTTGAGTTGAGTTGAAAGGCAGAGCATCAATCTTGGCTCTGCTACACAGAGATGAGATGAGATGAGAGGGGGATTGTAGAAAGAGGGTTGGAGGATGACCGAAGGGCATGACGCGCAGAGCGGAAATGCTCTTTTTTTTAACCCTCTCCTCTCATCAGGACTGCAGCATAACACACAGTGGAGCCCCCTGGGCTGCCTGTGACCATTATCCGATTTCACCATCTCCAACTTCACACAGTCCTTCCTATTATTTTCAGCTTGAAAATATCCAGCAACAAAATATCCAGCTTCCTGCCAGAAAGTACAGGCAACCATTAGACTGTGATTCACATCATAGCCAGTGTTTGTGGATGTGATGTTTGTGTGGTAACGGTTTATACCTGTGTGTCATCAAGAGATGATGGTTTTGTTTGCATAAGACACTGCTGAGTCACAGCACTTATAATAAAGTAAAAAACATTGCAGCAGAATTACACAAGGAATCGTGTCACGATATGCATGTTTACTGTGTTCTACTCCTAAAGTAACTCATTAAGTCGTTTAGTTTACGGTATATGTTGCCATAATCATCATCCTCCCACAAACTGGGTGTGTGGGAAGTTTCAGTTTTGTCTCAAATTCGCTTCATCCCTGTTAAGTTCAGTATAAAGACTTGCTAATACCCCAGGATCAAACAGGTTGAGGCGTATGCCACAATACAAATCATCATCTCTTGCGATTGTCTAAACTTTTGGACTTTTCTCAGCCGACATCTGCAGTAGTGTTAGGCTTAGTGAGATTTATGCAGGCAGGCAGGCTGGAGAACAGTAATCCACCTAGACTGTCCTGAGTTGACCCCAGCGCAGACTGGGAACACCAACGTACACTATATGACCACCCATTTCCTTGCCTTCCTTCCTGGCTTGGCTGTCGATTGACTTTTCTGCACTCTGTGTGCATATTTTAATGTCGCCGTTCATCCTCCAGTGAATGAGGGAGGCAAACCCCCCCCCCCCCCCCCCCCCAACTAAACAAAAAATATATATAAATATATTTTTTCTCACACTCTTTGGTGTGGCAATGTCACATCCCGCTGCACACAAGGGCCTTCCATTTTGGCTCCGGTTCTGACAGTTTCCCTGGCTGGAAATAGACTCCATTGGTGCCTACATGTACCGGTACTGTACAGTACTTGTATTTGCATCACCACTGTTGCTCTGCCAAGACAGGCAGGCATAAAACAAATGTGGACCTCGGCTGGCTGGCTGACAATGGGTCGGGGGTCACACACTGTTGTCGGAAACGAACGGGCTAACCGAACAGGAAGTAGGTGCCGGACACAGGAAGTGAGGCGGCGGCCACGGCCCACTCAGGCCTCTCTGGTGCCGTTAGAAGCAAAAGTAGAAGTCGAACCCATTGAACTCTTCCTGCAAAGCCCCAAGGAACCAACGATGCTACAGTCCAAGGCCAAAACAAACAGAGAATGCAAAAATAGAAAGCCATGTGACGCATCCCTGATGTACTATATCTAACCAGAAACAAACAAACGGACCACTCTCTATTCCTGTTGGTTGGGTTGTTTACGTACTGTAGCTGCACAAAAAGTGAATGAAATGCTGAGAGCAACCTGACCAGTTGCAACGGTCAACAAACAGAGAATGCATACAAACAGAGAATGCAAAAATAGAAAGCCATGTGATGCATCCCTGATGTATCTAACCAGAAACAAAACAAACCACTCTCTATTCCTCACTTTCCAAAAAAGTGCATGGAATGCTGAGAGAGAGCAACCTGACCAGTGGCAATGGCGTGTGATAACTAACGAGTTGAACGCTAGCTGCACGGCGAGGGAGGAGTACAGCATTAGCAGCAGACGAGCAGATGAGCGAAGAGGAGCGAAGAAGTGCTGAATCACCCACCCCACAGCCACAGGGCTGGGCACCTCCACGAAAAAAAAGGAAAAAAAAAGTTCCAGATTGGCTGAACGACCTTCAGCTGAGGCACGAGAGGAGACCCCTCCAGCAGAGTCTACGACAGACGATCCGTCAGCCACCCACCCACTCCTCCCCCAACCCCACCTCCACCCCCCACCCCTACCAAGCCCATCTGCAACCTGGGGACCTGGCAGAGAAGCAGCACAGACTGTACGTCGAGTTGCTGTAGGACACCCATACACAACGCTCCACCCACCCGCACCTTAAGCCCACCCACCAGCCTACCCACCAACCCCCCCCACTGTTACATCCATCAAGCAAGGAGAGAGCACCTTCCTAATTCATCATATGTTTTATTTTACTGCAGCGCAGGCCGGGGGTTTAAATCTCCTGAGCTAGCAGGGGAAGGGAGGAATGGCAACAGGAGAGGGTGAAGGCACAGCAGCTTAACTCATGAAAAATGGACCTGCACGCGTTCCCCCCCACCCCTCTCTGCTGCAGGCTCGTGAGCGTAATCGAAATAGAGACGAGGCTGGAACGGGGGGTGGGTGGGTGTTGGGTGTTGACTTTATTTCAGTGACTTACCCGTAGAATCTGTCAGTCTATTGCCAGTTTTGGAGTTTGTTCTAGTTCAGCTCTGGCCTGTTTTTTTTTTCAATAGTCTGCTGAGTACTGTATATGTGTATGGACTGGCCATTTGGCATAGAGGGCATTTCCCGGTGGGCCACACTCCCTCGTGGGCCCTTTTTTCAGAAATGAAAAAAAAAAGCATTTCTGAAATAGGGACCCACCTGTGAGTCAGTTCTGCGCCGCTAATTATGAGGGACCCCTTAAAGCCAAAAGTGTCCTGGGCCCTATTTCTCGTCTAGCCCAGCCCTGCACTTACCCACAGAATCAGTCAGTCTATTGCCAGTTTTGGAGTTTGTTCAAGTGTAGTTTAGCTCTGTTCGGCTCTCGCCTGTTTTTTTTCCCAATAGAGTCTGCTGAGTACCGTATGTTTATGTTTGCATAGATGAAAAGGCTTCCATCGCATGTGTGAACTAAAGACTGGTGTTCATGGAATTGAGTTTAGATGTTATGCTGTGATTTGTAAAGATCTACTTGTTTGATTATTTCTCATGGTTTCTGTATGCTTTGAAGAGTGTATGTTTTTGTGTTTATGTTTTGTATGTGTGCGTGTGTGGCTTCTGTTTGTGTGTGTGTGTGCGTGTGTGTGTGCGTGCGTGTGTGTGGGCATGCCTATTTGTGTGTATGTGTGTGTGTGTATGTGTGTGGGCATGCCTATTTGTGTGTATGTGTGTGTGTGTGGGCATGCCTATTTGTGTGTATGTGTGTGTGTGTGTGGGCATGCCTTTGTTTGTGTGTGTGTGTGTGAGACCCTCCAAGCAAACCCATGTCCCTGCATATGGCAGTGGCTGTGCAGGGGGAAGAAAATCAGCACATGTGGTTCCCGTGAGGTTGCATGCAGTATGTGGTTTCTCGGTTCGGTTGCAGCTAAATGTGTTTTCTCCCTGGCCCGATCAGATGGGCATGTTCCACCGCATGCCGGAGATTCCTGGAGACTGCCTGGCTCTAACGTGGGCCTCCCTCTCCTGCTCCTGCTCCTGCTCCTGCTCCCACTCCTGCTCCCTCTCCCGCTCCTGCTCCTACTCTCTTGCACCCACTGCACTGTCTCATAGATGGTGCTCTATGCCAGTGGTTCCCAACCTTTTTCTTCAGGGACCCATATTTTTACCATTGTAAGCTTTGGTGACCCAGCGCCCGCATGAGAGGGAGCCACTCGATACGCTCTGTCTCCTGCGAAAACTCATTTTAGTTATCATTTTATTCCTCAATTCGTCTTTGTTCAAAAACAGAATAAATGTTTAATGTAGCACTTAAATTTCGTTGCTTCTATGCATTTGTCATTTATTCAACAGGGCTACATATGGTATTAAAATGAAACCCCTTAAAATCAAGAGGGCTTCGCGACCCCCCGTGGATCTTTGGTGACCCATAGGTTGGGTCGCGACCCATAGGTTGGGAACCACTGTTCTATGCTACACATGGATGGCACTAATGTGAGGTTAAATGTATGTCTTGTCTTCCTTTAAACAAGTCTTATTCAGGGATGCAAAATGAATTCCAGTGAAGGTGGCTGACAATGAAGTGATATTATACGTGCGTATCGTCGCACCGTAGGCCTACTGCAGCCGATGAGATTCCTGCAGGCTCCCTCCTGTGGGCCTCCTTCGCCCCCTCCCTCCCTCCTGTGGGCCTCCTTCGCCCCCTCCCTCCCTCCTGTGGGCCTCCTTCGCCCCCTCCCTCCCTCCTGTGGGCCTCCTTCGCCCCCTCCCTCCCTCCTGCACTGCCTAGCATGGGCCTTCCTCTCCCTACTCCAGTGGTGGACAAAGTAAAAGTAAAAGTACTTTTGTGGTGTAATTACAACAGTAGCACATGATATTACATAGCTGTTACACGGTTTACTCCATTTTACCTACCTATTGAGATAGACTTTGTTATTACTGAAAAACAATAAAAACCTAACAAGGACCCACCACAAACTCAACCCAACCTGTGCAGAATCAGCTTATTGTAAGACAAGTACATTGGTCTACTTTTTACTCAGATAAGTTACCTGTGTTGGAAAGAAACTGTGTTTCTTTTTTTTACTTTTACTTTTACTTTGTCCACCATTGCCCTACTCCCTACTCCTTTGGGGAAACCATGGTCCAGTGGTTAGGTAGTTGAATTTCAATTCAGAGGGCTGCAGGTTTGAATCCCACCCTTACCTCTCCCTAGCCTGGTCCTGACCATCCCATAATACTACCATTTCATTTCGTATTTATGGTCTGGCATTTGTTTGCTCTGAAGCGATTGTAGGAAGCAGGAAGTTTGCACTCAGTTATGGTTTGAAATTATTGGACACCTCTCAACCAATCGCTGGCAGTTACTCAACAACAACATAGCGCAGACCAATGGCTCTGGCGCAGATGTGTACGTCATTGTCACGAGCGTCCTCCCCCTTTCGTCCCCACGTGGGGGGCGTATTCGATTATTGGCTGTTTTCTGGGGGGGGGCGTTGCGATCAAAATTCTACTGCTCCAGGCACTCCACAGAGAAGCACGGCCAGACTACAGTAGTGGAGCCAATCCTTTGGCGGAAGTACGTAGGATGGCTCGCGAGGCTAACCTCTCCCCACCTTGGTTCGTGGCTTCGGTGCCCCTTGAGCAAGGCACCTGACCTCACATTGCTCTGCAGACTTTAACCAATACCCCACACCTGAAATGTGTGTAAGTCGCTTTGGATAAGTGTTAGCAAAGTCTAATGTAATGTAATGTACTGTACTCTCCCTCCTCTGCCTCTCTTGCACTGCTGCACTGCAGTGCTTGCAACCAATGCAATGTGGGTGAAGTAAAAACGCTCAACCATACACACACACACACACACACACACACACACACACACACACACACACACACACACACACACACACACACACACACACACACACACACACACACACACACACAGACAAAGACACACACACAAACACACACAGCAGTAGCAGCCCTGAAACATCACCACACACACACGCAGCAGCAGTATCTGCCAGATTAAACTTTACAGTCCAGGCCCTACCTTTTAAGAGGTGAATCGATAAGCGATTTAGCAGCAAAATTACAACTAACGAGTGGATGCTCCTGTGGTATCGGGAACGTGCGCAGCCGTGCAACCTTGCCACCTTGCTACCTCCTAAATCACAGCTTGGCTGCGTAAACCAGCTTCACTAAGACCCAGGGGGGATGCCGGGGGTGATTTAAATATTTGTGAGTATGTAATGAGTTTTAGTGTTTATGAGATAAACTATACATGGTAAAGTAAGAGTGATTCAAGCAGGGCCGCTGACAGCTTTGGCTGGGTCATCTAAAAGGGGCCCCCACCTAATGCATATAATGTAACGGGGACCCAATTTTGGGCGCCCCCGTTCTCACTGGGTCTGGGACAATTAACTCTGTTTGTCCTCCCCTATGGAATCAAGTGTGGAAAAGAACCACTTCTCTTTCACTGGGGACAGAGATTGAAGCTTCATCCCTTCACACACCTCCCTTACTCCTTTCATCTCTCTCTCTCTCTCTCTCTCTCTCTCCTAACTAACACAGCTAACGAGTGCGGGTGCTCCTGGTATCGGGAACGTGCGCAGCCGTGCAACCTTGCCACCCCCTAAATCACCGCTGGGCCACGTAAAACAGCGGCACTAAGACCGCGGGGGGATTCCGGTCCGTGTGTGTTTTCAGCCGGCTTCCCAGGGTGGGGAGCAGAGCAGAGCTGCCACAGGCGAGGAAGCACTAGATCTTGTTGTGTTCACATCTGGCCGTGATTCATTACCGTGGCACTCTGATTCTACATGTTTGAGTCATTAATTAGATACGTAGTTGCAGTTCCCCTCTCTGAACCCCGCACCCCACCACACCGCCAAACCACCGCACCACACCTCACACCAACCCTGCCACACACTTTTCTCTGTCACGACAACACTGCACCTCACACCAACCCCACCACCGCCCTCTTCTCCGCCACAACAGCACTGCACCACCCTGCACCCTCCGTGCTCCTTGTAAAGTGCAACTTTCTAGTTTTTTTTTAAAGGAGTGTGTGCGTGCGTGCGTGTGTGTGCGTGTGTGTGTGCGCGCGGGCGTGTGTGTGTGTGTGTGTGTGTGTGTGTGTGTGTGTGTGTGTGTGTGTGTGTGTGTGTGTGTGTGTGTGCACACTCTGTGTTCCTTGTAAAATGCTACTTGCTAGTTATTTTTTTTGAAGGAGCAGCAGGGCTGGAGTGGTGACTTCAGTGTGTGACTCTCTGTTTTTCAAGGTCACCAGCTGTTCCTGGGACGGCTTTGCTCGCTTGTTGTTTTTTTTCTTCTGTGCGTCCCTGGTCAGGTCCCTGTGGCTCTGGCGTGTGTTAGTTACTGTAGTGACTTTGGTTTCCTGGAGGGTGTGGCCCGTGCAGGTCCTGGTCTGGGCCTGCTGTTTCTTGCAGTGCTGCAGTGCGATATTATTTTTGCCACAGACGGCCAAACTTGGCCAAACTTGGCTTCTGATTGGTCGAGCTTCAAACGCTGTCGATAATGTCATCTGTGGCCTGACTTAAACCATCCCTAAACCTAACCTGTCAGTAAACCAAAGCAATGTTTCTGCTGCTTTATTTTTGCCAAGAACAACGAAATAAGCAAGTGAATGGCGAATTTGTTGCTAAATTGTGCCCAGACCAAAATCATCTCTAAACCTAACCTGTCACAGGGTGTTGAGGAGCTACGGGTTTACTTGCAAAGGCGTAGTGCACACAGGCGATAGCCGCTCAAATCGGTGTGTTATCTTGAATCTTGACCAATCACAAGCCGAGTTTGGCCATCTGTGGTGTCGCTATCCTTGGAAAAAAAAGCATTGTGGCCCTGGTCAGGTCCCTGTGGCTCTTGTGTGTGTTCGTCTAGGACTCTGGTGTCCTTGAGGATGTGGCGTGCGCAGGTCTTGGTCCGGAGAAGCTGTTTCTTGCTGGCAAAAATACTAAATCAAACAAAGATATCGAAAACCACGCCCACTCAATGCAAAAGTGTGTGCTCAAGTTGGGTCTCCTAAGGGGGCGTTGTCCCCTCCTTTTGGGTACGCAATTTTTGCGTTTGCGCAAGACGTGCGCTACCGCCATCTACAGCGCTAAGGGGACTTCATTGATTCTCACCCTCAGGACTCCGAAGGTCTCCTAACCAAAGGTCTCCTAAAGGCGCGTTCACCCGATATAAAGTGGATACCGGAAAGGAAACAAAATGACGCTTCTTGGTTACATCCACTTTCTTTGTTGCAGGGCTGCAGCGGTTCCCAAACTAGGGGTCGGGATCCCTGGGGTTGCTGCTAGTTTACTGCAGGGTTGCGGAGAGAAGGGATTGTTTGGATAACACCTACTATATGCAAACAATCTACCGGTATATGCATTTGCACATGATTATATGCATTTCTAGCACATAAACATTCAAGTTATTAGTTAGTAACCGTTTTCATTTGAATGGATTTTCTTTTTCCTGTGAACTACAAATTAAAATGTTAGAATATTAAGGGGGATATGGAGTGTGGTCACTGGGGTCGCGAACATTTTCTCAGGTCTAATAGGGGGTCTTAGCAGAAAAAAAAAATTGGGAACCAACTGCAGTGCTGCCTGTAGTCCAGCGGGAAGCTGTCCAGTCATTTTTCACGGGTGTATGTACGTAGGCTACATACCTGACCTTATCTCTCGACCAGATGTTCAAGCTCCTCAGGAGGCTCGTCCTGATGGATGCCTGGAGTTGAGTTACCGTACACTGTAGTCCAGCCTCAAAAAGTGAACTCCTTTCAGATTTCTGCAAGTTTTTCTAACATATCTTACTTAGTGTTTCCTTTTCAGTGATGAAGATAGAGAGGTTTTCCACATATTCCAGAGACCAGTGACCTGATACAGACTATGTGCTGATTGCATACACCTGAAGGGAGAGACTGGCAGGCTATACATATGAACCATATCTTCGTGTTTCTTTTTTTAAGTTAACCCTTTGAGGAGTAAGGAATTTCTAGAGGTTCTTCTAGAATTTTACTGGAACACTCTACAGCTCCTATAGACGTCTGTGTTACAAATCTCGCAAAGACATTATGACATCATAATGAGAACTCAAAATTTGGGCAAAATTCTAATCACATATTTGTGATGGTACTCCTCAAAGGGTTAAAGAGAGAGTTCAAGAACTGCAGATCATTGTGAACACATTAAACACCACCCTGCCTGACTTTGTTTATCCGCCCATGCCCTGTCTTAGCCAACTCTGTGAAGCCAACTCTGTGCACAACACAGACGGGCAGCTCTGTTGCCAGAATGGGTGGTTTTACCGCCCAACTCGGCTGTTTAGCATGACTATTTGCAGAGAAAACTCAAATTTGGGGCATTTTTTCCCCTATAGATGCATGATCATAGAAATCCATAGAATTTTGTTTAATTTACTGCCATTTACTCTAGACGTTGTTTGAGCATTTTATCAGGCTGGAAATAATCAGTCACATCTGGCAACCCATGCGGGCAGCGCGGCCTGGCTGGCTGGTCGGCCTACTCCTCGGGGTGAACGCAGGCTCTCAGTGAGTGTTTGATGAATGAGGTGGTCGCAGCAGTACTTTCTGAGCTTTCTTTTCTTTTCTTTTCTTTTTTCTCCCCCTCCTCCCTTCTTCATGCTTTACTCCATCTAGCTGCCAACATAATTTCCCCTCTGTTTGAAGTTTGATTTATGCATCTGTTCTCTTCTTTCCTCTCCCTGTATTAGTGTGTGTGCGTGTATGCGTGTGTGTGCGTGTGCCTGTGTGTGTGTGTGTGCGCGCGTGTGAGTGTGTGTGTGTGTGTGTGTGTGTGTGTGAGTGTGTGTGTGTGTGTGTGTGTGTGCGTGTACTGTATGCGTGTGTGTGTGTGTCTGTGTGTGTGCGTACATGCACTACCAAAAGACCATAACCACAGACCTAATGTAGCATTTTCAAGTGAAAAAGCCAAAGCCAGGCTTCAGGGAAACCCAGCCCCTCTACTCCCTCATAATGGGTGGTTGGGTAATGCATGTTGACAGGGTTAAGTTTTCAACCTAATATTCGTGTGATTAGACATCCCAGTGACTACATGCCATGTATAAATTGGTGGCCTTACTGAGAAATATGCTTGGAAGGTCTTTTTGGTAAATATTTTCACATTTTCTCAACAGTTCTGCCAGGCTTTTCTGACATGCTCCCTGTTGCTTGGAGTAAGACATCCCAGTGACTACATGCCATGTATAAATCGGTGGCCTAACTGAGAAATGCTTGGAAAGTCTTACAGTAATTTGGTAAATATTTTCACATTTTCTCGACAGTTCTGCCAGGCATTTCTGACATGCTCCCCGTTGCTTGGAACATTTCAAATTGCTCTTTCTGTTCCCACCATTCTCTCTTTAATGGTTCCGTCTTAATACGCATAGTTCTGCCTGGGTCTTTGCGTTTCCTGAGTATTGTAACTGGTGCCGTTTCTGTTGTTGTTTTTGCCAATGTTGAGGTGGCGGCAGTGCAGGACCAAAACAACTGGCCGGGCATACTCATACTAGAGCTTACTCGTACTACAGTATATATAAAGCATTCATGGGTAAGCAGTTAGGATGTCAGACTTGTATCCCAAAGGTTGCTAGTTCGACTCCCGACCCGCCAGGTTGGTGGAGGGAGTAATTAACCAGTGCTGCCCCCCATCCTCTTCCATGACTGAGGTACTCTGAGCAGGGTACCGTCCCGCCGCACTGCTCCCTTGGGGTGCCCTTGGGGGATGCTCCCTTGTATGGGTGAGGCATACATGCAGTTTTGTTGTGGGCAGTGAACACTTGTGTGCTGTGGAGTGTTGTGTCACAATGACAATGGGAGTTTGAGTTTCCCAGGTGGGCTTTCACTTTCACTTCACCTCACTTCACATATCCTTATTGGCTCAGTTCACTGTCTCGAAGATGGACCAATGGGCCACTGCCCGAAGTTGTTGGACGGTCCCTAAAAAAACAAAACAAAAAACAGCATTGACCCCTGAAAACTGATGGCCCACTGGGAAAATGTCCTGTATACCAGATGCCCAGTCCAGCCCTGGGCGGTGGTGTTGTGGTGTATTTGGTGGTGTCTTGTGTGTAGTTTTTTTCCTTCATAGTGACTGTACTGTAATGTACGTGTGGGAACCCATGATAATGGCAAGTAAATGAGGCAATAAAAAGAGAGCAAAAGGTTGTGGATTCCACATTGGCCCCAGTTCAGATGGGCAGAGCCAACCTCGTTTAGTTCTAATTTATCATTATTATCCCTCCCTTCTCATGGTTTACTTACTGGTATTCAGAGCGGCTGGTGGATACTGTTTTATTGCGCTGCAAATCAGACAACCCAACGATAGATTTAGTACCAACACAGACTCGAAGGCTAGTTTGCAAGTTGTTTCCAGTGCAGTATACACACACACACACACACACACACACACACACATGCATGCAAGGGCGCAGGGCCGGTTCTGGCTTATTTGGCGCCCTAGGCGAGCTTGAGTTCTGCCCCCCCCAGTACAGTACATTTGCATGTAAAATGCATGTGTAGACAATAGGCCTACCAAGGAGGTCTGCATTGATAGCCTATCTACACTACAGCATCACAAAGCATGGCAGCATAACAATTTTAATAAGATACACATTTGTGCTGTCTATGATTCCAAACCAATTTCATTTCTGGACTGGAAATAGTGGTGCATTTATGAGTAGGAGAATGAGAAGGGGGCTATCTATGTGTTTGAACTGGAGGGACAGGGTGAGAGAAAGGGCTGTCACGCTTTTGAATTTCATAATATACAAAATATAGTAAATAGCCTCACTTGTCTGCAATACTAGCCTACATCACTCAGCATGAAAACATGCTGTGCATGGTTCTGTTACATGATTAATGAAGGCCTATGTCATTCTGGTCTGGAAACAATGTTTTTTTAAGCTTACAACAAGCAGGTAATTCATTCAAGTGGATGGAAGGAGATATGGCAGCTAAAATTGTTTTAAACATGGCACCAGTCTTACTTTACATTGCTTGTCAACCTAAGCAANATGTCAGGTGGGTGTTAGTGAGTAGGCTACTAACAGCTACTTTACTGGATTTCATTGCTTGGCATACTTGGCTAATGTTAGCATGCTAACTAGCGATTTCTCAGATCAAAAGCAAAGCTCTTTTTCCCTCTAATTCCAAACAGTAGCCTCATAACTATTAGGCTTTCCATTATCACAAACGGTTGCTGATTAAATCACATAGTTCCAAAACACCCTCTGCAACTGCATCATGTAAGGACTGGTTTAATGAGAACATAACAATTCTCCACCCAGAAGAACACTGCTGTTGGCGCTTGCCCTCTCTGTCTCTGGAGTGAGTCTCCAAAATTCAAAATATATCGCACGCTGTCACTCGTCTCGCCCCCTTTCCCAGGACTGGCTCTTTATTGGTTCACAGACTTCCCAGAGACAGTTGAAAGCGATATTACTATTGGCTGAGGGGCGTTTTGCCGTGAGGAGCGCTTTCGCCACGCTTTGTTGATTGCGACTTCATAAAAAAAAAAAACATATCGCAAAATTACGCATCGGAGAGCGCCATTTCGGCGCTCCTTCTTCACATTGCGCTCTAGGCGACGGTCTAGCTGGCCTATGCTTAAAACCGGCCCTGCAAGGGCGCACGCACGCACACACACTTGTACGCATGCACACACACACACACACACACACCATCAGGGCCCAAGACTTTCTGCTTCCACTACCAATGTCTAAAGCTGGGCTTACACTATGTGAATTTTTGCCCGATTTTGCCACAATTTGTCACTCACACTTTTTGAGAGTCGGGTCGATTTCTTACTCAATCGCAGGTCAATCATGAGTCTCACATTGTGTAGTGTATATGGGGTAACGACAAGCGATTTCACCTCAAAATTGTGCAATCGTAGGGTCGCAAGAAAATCGAAACTGTTTTAAAGTCCCTCTCGAGTAAATCGTACAGTTAAAGCAGTGCTACGACCCGATTTGACACTACACATGCACAAATTGATAGGGCAGCGCGATTCGCTCTTGATCACGTCCTCATCTCCACCTCAGGTGCGCATGTTCCCTCCTCTGCAGACCCGGGAAACATGCCTGTCGTGTCGCACAGTGGGAGCATTCTGCTCGCATCCAACAGTCGGCTCGTATAGTGTGAGGACATAAGTCGTGAGATGTGAACTTTTAAATTGTTAAAGTACCTTGTGCAGTTTGAGAAGGAGCTTAATACCCACGACTGAAAATATAGGCCTATGCCCACCTTTAGGCATCCGTGGATGACAGAGCTCAGGCTAAAGCACCATACTGTAGGCTATAATATCCTCAGTAGTTCATGCATCTTTTTTTACACCATCGGTAAACATAATGGCGTATGACAGACCCCCTTTTAACGTAAAAGGCACTGATGACACCCCATTAACGAAAGGGTGTAGAGTACAGGACTCATTTTTTCACTTTTTTTATGCCAGGGTGTAGTAGCGTGGTATCCAGTTCCATCCATCCAGGCAGATCAATCAGATAATTGGTACTCATTAAGGCTGAGAGTTTTGTGCATCGTTTCCTGCTCTACTTTGATCTTTTTTTTTTGAGAATGTCTTGTTTTTGTCTTGTTTTTCCCATTACCCTTAATTCTGTATGGATTTTTTGATATGCATATTTTATGAGTGTTGTCATACGTGGGAATTCGTTAGTCACCCGGAGATGTGAGAGACCATTGCGTACCCAAACAGCGGTTGTGGTTGTTGTCATCAAAGAGGATCTTGTGATTCATCCGTGATAGCCTGCAGGCCTGAAGGATGCGGCTCACTAATTTTACTGAGTTGGGAAGTAACACTTTCAGAAACGCTTGAAAACGGACATTATATTTGTTAGGCGGCTTATGAATGCAGAAAAAGAACTATGCTAAATGTAGGTACATCCAGAGGTTAAAAAACTTAACAACGTGACTTTAACATTTACTTTAACAAAGTGACTCGTGTTGACTCTGTCGTACACACTAAATGTAGGCCATATATAATTTAATGTGATTAATGTAATTATGTGGCCTGCGTAAGTTATTACCGTAATATTTGCAAGGTTATTAATGACTACGCCACTCTCATTTAGGCCTATTAGGGTGAGAGAACCCAAGCACCAGACACTTGATATATTTCCCCGCAACAGGTTAACGTGAATAACAAGAGATGCAACTGTCATACAATTCAAGGTTCTTTTTATTTCCTTTTAGTAATTCTTCCTTGTATTTAAAATATATGCCTCTTGGGCTCAGTCAGATATGAAAAATAGAGGTCATGAATATGTACAGCATTCAATAGGGCAATCGTTCAACAGGTACAAAATTGTGCAAAATGTGCTAAATGTGCAAAATATGCAATTGCACTAGAGATTGACCAATGACAGCTATGCACAGCAAACGGTGTTAGTGTACAAAAAAAGAAAGAAAAGAAACACACAAAATCCCCCGCTAAGAAAACAAAAACATAGCTGCCATAAGGGCAAGTATCAAAATGGCCACTGCACACACACACACACACACACACACACTTGTTAGACTACCTTGTCTTTGGTCCCTCCCTACAGCAAAACAGGTTCCAAGAGTTTAGTTTTGCACGACGCCCAATAATAGGCCTACTTAAGTGTTCATTCACTAACCCCTATTACACGATTGACAGTGAAACTGCTACACGAGCCCTTTCGTCTCGGATGGCCCGAAGGCAAAACAAAAGAAAAAGGTTTGGGAAGAGAACAGTGATGCCCCCCTCTCTAGTGATACTGCATCAATGGGACGAAGGCACACGTTCCTCCTATGTACATTTAATGAGAAAGTTACCATTAGGAACAATCATTCATAACCACAGAATAAGCGGGAGTTGTATAGGGTGGAAATGTGAGCGCTCCCGCAGATGCAACCGCGACACCACGGCGCGATATCAAAGTTTATTATATGGTGTGACGTCATCGGTCGAATGCTCCATTCATTTCAATGGGGCTCCCCAACGTTCGCACGTCTGATATTTGAGATAAGGACGAGTTGGTCTATATCAGACCGCTGTCAATGGCAACAAGACTTTTCACTGCTAAAGCGAATGTTTCATATCACTCCGCAGGGGGTCCGGTCTTTTGTCACTCTAATCAGCTGCTATTTTGTGTTGCGCAGCAACAATCTTTTGACATGAAAAATTATAATAAACCTAACATTAAATAAAGAAATGTCCTCACCATGTGTGAATCATTTAAGTATATCCATATATTAAGCGGGTTACGTACCACGCCGCCAGCCCCGCCATCACACCCGTGGAGGACCCCCATTCCTACCACACACAACTTCCCACCCAAGTGAAGTCAAGTGTTAAGCATCGTTACTTTTATTAAAAAAAGACATGAGGGCATTACCTCCGTATTGAGTGTCTGCCAAACGCAAGTCGGGATATAGGTCACGCCGGGTTCCAGCTGGGTACTGTGCATCGAGGAGACTGTGACACATGCAAGTCAAATCAATAAATGCCGGATAGGAAAACGCCAGTTTCAAGCCACATGCTAACAAGGAGAGCGTGATATTACCTTTGGTTTTCCTGACCCGGCACACAAGAAGTTAACCACAAAGGCCGCCGAGTAGGAGCACGCCACCAGTGATACTGCGATAAAGTTAAGTTACATCAGTCACAACGAACACTGTTTGCACAAGCAACATTCAAGAAGCGTACGGACAGTGCCTTTACCTTGAGTTTGCCTAGCTCGGCATACAAGCTCCGTTACAGTAGCAGACTGCCAGCTGATCTCACGCCAGTTGCGGATTGACGAGGCTGCGACAAAGTTAAGTGGCGTCAGTAACCAACAAGCCAGGCACATCATATGCACCAAAGTACGTTAAACCAACCAAGGAGAGAGCCTACCTTTCCCGCATGGAGGCTCAAACACAAACGAAACGGAGGAACGGAAACAGCATCGTGAGTACGCCACTGTGCAGCATCAAAGACACAGCGCTTTGCTAGCCAGGTAACACACTGACATCTTTATGCTACGCACCGGACGGGAGAGGAAGTGTCGGTGCGCTGTCAGAGTAAAAGTTCAGTGTGACCACCGGTCACAATTATGATGGCACAACAAGAATTGTTGTGATTTAAGTTCTAACAGTGTTCAAGTACTCTTGGTATGTTTAGGAGACAACCAAGATGAATCCTTCTATGAGATTCAAACGTGCAATCTCTATTTATCCGACTTCCCAACTCATGACTTTACACTGTTGTGGCTCATCCTATGTGGGTGCTATTTAATTTTGCTTTAGAAACTTAAAGACCATGTTGTAAAGACTTGAAAATCCTGACATGTTTCATGTTGAAAGCTTCGAAACGCAGTATATTACATTAGATCCATCATACATAGATACGGTGGGAATGTGCTGCGTTTTCAATTTTTCAGATGTCGATGGAAGTCAATGCTTTAACATTTGTTTTCATCGAATTCTTCAGGGAACCGGATTCTCATTAAGGGAAGCCACTTCAAAGACCAGACATCATTATGTAAAATATGCCGGAAATATTGCAATCTTGAGCTGGTCTGTAAATACATTATTAGTATTGGGTGGCGAGGAGAATGAATTTGTTTGCCTCTCCCCACAAATTTCCGCTTTTCTCTAATGGAGGGATAGCAGGGGAAAGAAAGCAATGATGCAAAAGAAATGAAAAATAATCATGAAAGTATTCCCCAGCTGCTGAACATGAAAGACACAGTGGTGGCATTTCCTTTCGATGACGGCCAAATCAAGAAAAAAGGAACAGACAAACTCACTCTCAAATGTCTCTTCCTTTGTCGTTTCCTTGGCGTGTGTGTTAACGTGAAACAGATTTCAAATTAAACTGTTTGATTAGAGCTCCTCATTATCTTACACGCTATTCAAATAGTTTTGTTTCGCCTGTGTCTGGTTTTGTGGTACAACTTCAGATTTTAAATACAACAACCCTGTAGCCCCTTAATGCGCGCCGTACCTTCTGTGGCACGCTGTAATAGTCATTGAAATGTAACTACCACAGCACTACAATACTATGACACAACACAGTTCCTTTAGTAATGCACCACGACTTGGTCATTACCATACTAGTAACAACAAATTTATAAAGCCGTGTCTTAAGGGGTTTTAAATTGCGCTATGTGGTAAATCCCGCATTTTTGCTGTCATATGTAGAACTGTTTAACTGTTAAACTACTGTCGTAGTGTTCTGTGTTACACCATGTATGGTTTGCATTTTACATTAATGCTGTATTTATTTCTGCTCAAGTACTGCATTTTTGCTGTCATGTGTACAACTGTTAAACTGTATGTTGTAGTGTTCTGTGTTACACCATGTATGGTTTGTATGTTGTATACTTAAATGTTATATTTATTTTTGGGAGGTATTAAATAAAGAGGGGATGAACAACCAGCCAGAGAGGATAAGGGGACGACAGTGTTACGTAACCGTAAGACCCTTCCAGCCTCCCGGCGTGTGGGAACCAGACTGGAGGATTAGGCTTCGGGCCGCCGCTGTTTTCATCCACACAGCTAGCGAGCTCCAGTCAGGGCTGGACTGGGACCACAAACTGACTCGGGCATTTTTGGCATACACCAGCCCCTCACCCCCACCCCCATACTCCAATTATTATGATGGGCTCAGGCCACTGTATGTTGAGGATGCACCGATGGGCCACCCCATCCTAAATTGTGGGCCGGTCTCTAAGGGAACATTTGAAACAAACAAACAAACAAACAAACAAAATAAACAGCATTGGCCCCTGAGGACTGTCGGCCCACCGGGAAAACGCCCTGTATGCCAGATGACCAGTCTAGCCCTGACTCCAGTCCAGTTGTGTTTTCAGCTCAGCTCCCCTTTCAGTCACAGGCTGCCAGTCCATCGCTCGTTTAGATGTTCCTCAAGAGGGACATAGAGAAAAAGAACAGCGAGCTCATGCAGCTGCCAAGTCGCTGGTTTTTATTCTATCACGACTCAGAGCATAAGGAGAAATTTGTGTCACTGCATCAAACAGATGTGCTCTGCTGATGTTGCCTGTTGTGATTAATTCACCAAATGTCCTTCCTCAATGGAGCACAGATAAACAGTGAAAATATGGCTCAGAACTGAACGACGATTACTTTCTCATTTCCTTCCACATCCCTTAAACATCCCCCTCCCCAGGGCCGCTGACAGTTTTGGCTGGGCCCCCACCCAATACATGCCATGTAATGAAGAGGACCCAATTATGGGCCCCCCCATCTCCCTGGGCCCGAGACAACTGACCCCTTTGTCACCCCCATTGTCAGCTTCCCTGCCCGCCCTCCCTGTCCCCCCTGCCAGCCCTACGTTTCCCCGCAGTTTGTTTTACCTCATCGCACATCGGCCATGTATAATGCAAAAGATAATGATTAAGACATTGACTCACAAAAGAGTCGTATTGATGTCGTTTTTTTCCCCTTCTTCTTCCTCTTCTCTGGCGAGCAGTTAAAAAGCACTGGCAGACAGACTAACATGAAAGGAAATGTGTGAGTAATGAAGCATAGTCTGTGCCTGGAGTTGTTTTATAATTACAATGGAAGCAAGCGGCCATATTTCTAGCCATTAATGTGGCGTGCAGGTCCCACAGGGACCCAGCAAACATGGAAGTGAGTATGTATGAGAAAACCAAACCCAGCACTCGCTCCCAGGGCCGCTGACAGCTTTTGCTGGCCCCGGGACAAAGACATCTGAAAGGGCCCCAAACCCAATACATACAATGTAGTGGGGACCAGATCCTGGGCCCTCCTATCACACTGGGCCCGGGACAACATACCCCTTTGTGTCCCCCCCCCCCCCCCCCCGTCCAAAGGATGTTTGTATGATGTTATAGGGCAGCAGTGTTGTTTGTTCAGTGTCAAGAGAGGATAACAAAAATAAAGGGGATATTGAAGTGGAGAATGCTAAATCTCTGAGGCTCTCTCTTTGCCTTTGAACTTGCTTTAGTACGCACACACTGTCTGGATTGTGTGGTTGCACGAACGCTGTAAAACTCTGCCCTGCTTTTATTGGCTGTCAAGATCATTCAGCAGAGAAGTTAAACTCAATCCAGGCAAATTAGTAGTACATATCCTCCATGCTCAAACTGCATTAATAGAGTTGTTTTTTTTTTAAATGTAATGGGGACAAAATGCCCCGTGCTATCTAGTCCCACACATTTGTATTTATCACAGCAAGGTGCTCTTGCAGCATTTTGTCTTTTAATAACCCTTTGGACTGCATCCCTAGCCACATCTCAAAGAATTTTCCCTAAAAAAAGTAACAAAAAAAGGGGGGGAGGGTGAAACAATTAACAACTGGTTAGGCGGGATTCGCTGTGAAAGCATTCAACCCCCAACATAAACACACATGCACGCACGCTTGCACGTAACACACACACACGTGCGTGCATGCACGCACACACACACACACGTCACGTCACACACACACACACGCACACACACACACACACACACACACACACACACACACGCACACACACACACACACACACACACCTGGCGATTCACTGCAGCAGCTTTAATGCACTGTCACAATGTTATTACCATATCACTAAGATTGTTATTGTGCATTCATCCATACAGCCTCCAGAGCAGTTGAATCAGCTGGCGAGGGAAGGGTCGGGGGGAGGGGGTTGGTGTGGGCTAGCAAAGCAGCGGTGGCGGTTTGGGGTGCAGATCTGGGGACGACAAAGAGGTCAGTTCTCCCAGGCCAAGGGAGATGGGGTGCCCAGAATTCAGTCCTCTTTACATCGCCTTTATTGAGAGGGGGGGCCCTTTCAGATGGCTTTGTCTCTGGCCCAGCAAAAACTGTCAGTGGCCCGTCGGGTGTGTTGGGTGGAGGTGTTTGGGGCGCTACAGGGGTGCTTACACAGGGAACGTACGGTAGAAATAGTATGAACAGCACAATTAGTTGCTGCCTGAGGAAAAGGCTGTTTAAGGTAATGAAATCCCTCACCTTTTAGAGCCTCTCTCTCTCTCTCTCTCTCTCTCTCTCTCTCTCTCTCTCTCTCGCTGTAGCTCTCTGAGACCAGAGTCCCCCCCCCCCTCAAAAAAAAGAGGAAAAAAAGATTAAACCAGCTGAGTGTAACAGTGAGGGGAGAGCCTGTATAAAGGGCAATCTTCAGCTGCATGAGTTTAATGGAAAAGTAGAGGGCCCTTGCAAAACTGCAGACAGCTGTAAACGATGCAAGCCTGAATGGACAGCCCAGTGAAGAAGGGGAGTGGGTACAAAGTCGTAAGTGGTGATCCATGCTCAGGGAAGTGGACGAAAATTACTCAGAAGTCATCTCTCCGTTTAGCTGTGCTCTCCTGCTGTGGTGTATGTATGTCCCACCACTTCATCAGGTGTACAGTACAGTAAGTACATTTTTCCCAAGACCACATCCTTTACCACAGATGGTATGGAGTATAGGGTGGCTGGCTGAGGTAGGCAAAGCATCACGAGAGGCAGAGAGGGTGGTAGACATAAGGCAATTAGCCTGTGGGATTGCGCTGGGCCCACACGAGCAAAGCCACAGGAGACAGATGGCGATGAAATGCATCCGAAAACATCGCTTATCAGTTACCCAGACCTTGCATTCCTGTTCAGGACCTTCAAAGCGTGCTAACCAGCTGCTGAACTGTAGACGTTTGAGCTTTATTCGAATCGCACCTGGCGCTAGTTGCATTAGCGCGTGCTTGCTCGTACACAGTTACCCAGGTAAAGAGATTAGTTGATCAGAGTGTTATTTCAGTTAGGCGGTGAGATTGAATGTCAGCCACTTGTAACACAAACTTACTTAGCGACTCCAGAGAGTGAGGCGGGGTAAATGGATTATATTGTCGATTCATCTGAAGCAATTAGTTCCTTACACCTACCGACAGCCAGCCTGCTAGCATAGCATTCCTCTTTGGCAAACAGTGGAAGTTGAGAACAAGATGGATGGCATGTTACACACTCTCGTCCCTCGGGTAATCACTTTTTGCTTTCAGATCTTACTGTGCAGCTCGCTCAGAAAATCTAGGGACCATTTCTCTTCCTTAGTGCTGTGCAAGCTGTGCTCTCTTGGTGTGGTGCGCTAACTATATTTGAACGTGCCTTGATATACCACCTGCATTTACAGGTGTCAGTCAGTACAGAACAGAGAAAAAAAATGTGCCATGTATTTCATGTATTTCTCTTGGTGTGGTGCGCTAACTATATTTGAACGTGCCTTGATATACCACCTGCATTTACAGGTGTCAATCAGTACAGAACAGAGAAAAAAAATGTGCCATGTATTTCTTGTTCACTTACTGGTAATGTAATTTGTATGCTTATTATGAAAAGAATTCAGAAAATGAATTGGATTGAATATGTGTTAGGGTTTCTTTCTTCAGGATTGACATCTCCTGTTCAGAATCAATCAACCCGTATTGTGTGAACGTGAGTGAGAGAGGTAGTACTCTCCTTCTCCTGGCTGTGGAGTGGAGGACGCCGCTGACATCAGGCCATGTGCCCGCCTCGTGCTTTACTCTCCGCACGCTGACTCGCTGCCTTGCTGCCTTAATGCCTTGCTTCCTCCCGCTCGCCGGTTGTGGTGTAATCAGAGGAAGGAGAAACACATTTCACGCCCCAAATTACACAGTGCTACAGCAAAAACGGCTGTTTACCCCAAGCACACATACACACACAGGCGTGCACACACGCAGGCGCACACACAAGCACATGCACATTGCACATGCACATGCAGGCGCACACACACACAGGCGCACACATACGCACGCAGGCACACACACATTCATTGCACATGCACACGCAAGCGCATATACATTCACATGCACACTGCGCAGCACCCCCCCCCACATTCACACACACATTAACATGCACACATACATACACAACACAACACATTATACACCCATACACAAACAAATATCTTGCATCCTAGATACAGACACAAATACACAAGGAAAAACACACAAACTGACATCCTGCCCCCATAGTCACACACACACACAAACACACACACACACACACACACACACACACACACACACACACACACACACACACACACACACACACACACACACGCACACACACACACACACACACACACAAATGTGTAGCCTGCACGCACGCACACATACACACACACACATGCAACCTGCATCCTGCACACATGATGCATGCAGAGGATGCTGTGTCTTTTTTAACGTGTCCTGGGCGTGCATTCGTACCCTTTTATCAAGGAGCCATTTCCACCCGGCTGCCTGCCTGCTGTTTGGTTGGTGGTGATGGAGCGTGCCATGGTGGCATTTGTTGTGACTGGGTCCTGTTTATTTCCAGTGCTCTCCTGAAGCGCTGGCCCAGCCCAGGCCAGCACTGCTCAGCACTGGCTGGGAACGCTCAGGCCCTAACATTAATCAGCATATCAAGAAGGATTTGTGTACCAATTTTCATGCTTTTACTACAGTGGTAGGTAGTTTCGTTAATTTGGGTAGGCCATATTGGATTTGACGGCCATCTTGAAAATTCATAATTTTTGGTGACGGCTCCAACGCTAATATTCATCAGCATATCAAGAGGGATATGTGTACCAATTTTCATGTTTTTACTACAAAAGTGCACGATTTGGCCCTTTTGTGTGTCCAATCCACCGTACTGTGTTGTTCGGTGGTGACGGAGCGTGCCATGGTGGCGTTTGTTGTGACTGGGTCCTGTTTATTTCCAGCGCTCTCCTGAGGCGCTGGACTGTCCCGGCCCAGCACTGCTCGGCACTGGCTGTGTTTATGGGAACGCTCAGGCCCTTTGACAACAACAGTAACAACAGCCTCGAAAATGTTTGCATCGCCTGCCGGACTCGTTTATTGGCTTTGTAAATTACACCTCCATGCATGCACTAATCCAGTGGTTCCCAAACTGGGGGTGGGAACCCCTAGGGGGTGTCACTCATGGAGGTACTGAAGGGGGTTCGCGGACAAAAGGGAAATGGCATAACAATAGGAAATCCACAGGTTAACAGCTAACAGATGTATTTGCTGTCCTGTGGATTTGTAGCAATATTAGTGAACAAACTATTAAAGGAATTTTATTCCTTTATATTATATTAAAGGATTTTCACATATTTGCAGTATTTCCAAGCATTATTCCTGAATGTGCATATCATTTTCTTCTCAGTTTTTGCAGTATACTTAGATTTATTGGATCAGGATTATTAGCATAGCTTAGCATAATCACTGGAAGTGAATGGAGGCATTAGCATCAAGCCACAAATGATCACAGGACAAGATTAAATAGCTGTTTTGCACTCTGGTGAATTTTACATTCATTTTAGAGTACTTTATAAGTACATTTGATGATGTTTTGTTTGCCCCCATAGACATGCATTGCTATGCTTCATTTGGCTATACTGTTAGATCACTGCTAGATCATCCACTAATATTTTGTCTGCTTATATTGCTAGAAATCCATTGCTAGGCTAAGACAAGTCACAAAAATATTCTAGAAGGTTGTCCCCGCTGAAAAAGTTTGGGAGCCACTGCGCTAATCATTCCTGCATGGGTCCTGTCCGGGCACTATGGACGTTATGAAGTCATTCCTGCTGGCAGTAGTGTGTCTATGATTACAAAGGCCACAGAATGGTCTGTTGCGTAACTAAGAGCTGCTGCTGGAACTGGCCTGTCACTTGTACATAAACACCCTCTTTTGCAAACACATTTCTCCTGCCCTCTTTTTCACTTCATCTTTTTCCCTCGCTGTCACACACTAAATCACAAACATACTACGACAAACACATGCAGATGCATGCTCTCAAAACACACACACACACACACACACACACACACACACACACACACACACACACACACACACACACACACACATAGGCGCCGACTTTTGTTTTGTCCCGTGGGTGCTCACGGTTCCCAACTGGGGGTCGCGACCCACAGAAAGTCCCGTTTGTTTGCCATGCCTTGCTTTCCAACAACATAACCGGTTCATGAGTTGGTGACTTTATTTGAATGAGTAGGCTACATAATAAATGTATTCGAAGCTTATTTATTTTCGTTGTGGTTGTCAAATCAATAGGCTATTTTACAATAAAATCGCCTATATTTGAATTGAGATTGAAAATGGAATTGCTTTACATGGTGAAGGGCCTATAAATTGAACGCAAAGCCCAGATCACGTTTGCCGGTGCCTTTTTCTAGACGGCATTATGACTAAAGGTGACCGTGTTTAAAATGAATATAGGCTACACACAGCTGTCAAGCTAGAAGATCAAGATTTTCCTTGAGCATGCCACTAAAGCTAAATCTGCAGTCACGGACTATGCAGTCAGTTACTAAAATGAAACCATGCATGTGAAAGTTGTATGTCTTCAAATACATTTTTATGAAGCATAGCAGCATTGTGCAGTAGCCTAATACAGACGTCCAAAGAGGAACTCAATTGAAAACAATAACAGCAGCAGCAACGCAGACTGGCGTTCAGTCACTTGCAACACAGCGTTCATACCACGCACTTCATGCGAGCTATGTTCAAACCAGGTCACAAACTCAGTCACAACTAAACCCAACAATGTTAGCAGCCAGAGCCGCATATAGCCTACAATGGCAAAACCATCCAACAGCGCACAACAAGCATGGATATGCAAAGGCTCAACTTGGTCATACCATCACTAAAGACCCATAGAGCATAGAGAAATATCAAATAAACAGCACACGGCGGTGCTACACATGGGATTAGCAGGATGACAGTGACTTACCATTTTGTAGTGGGCTAAACTTTCCAACTGCTATCCTTTGTATGTAAGAAGTCCTAGCTTGTAGTGAAAAGTAGGCTTAGATCCTTCGATAACTTCCATAACTTGTGAAATAATGAGCAACATAATTATACAGCTTCACGCGTAGTCTGACTCTGTGATAGAACTAGGCCTACTTCAACTTCGGAACCGTCTGCATCTGCACTGTTCTGAAAACTCCAACCGGGCATTTTTAGTCAAGACTCCAACAGATATTTAGAGTAACAATGAAGCCTTCAACGGAATTTTAGTTATCTATGAGGTTTTTTTTTTACCCTAACAGACAACAAGCTTTATCAATATCTGCTATCTCGAAGAGGTCTGCTTTAGCAGCACGAGGCAGCACGACTCATCAACAGTCCATTGGGCAAAAGCCCTGTATGCCATAAGGTCAATCCAAACATGTTTCTATGGTTACTGATTGTGTACAAGAGCAACCGCAGAGGACAAAAAACGATCGGCGTGAAATAGCTTACATTAGGCATACAAGATGACATGTTTATCCCCTGACTGTTAACATTTTTATATCGACAAACAATTAAAAGCAACAGAAAATAAAGCAATATGTTTAATCTGCCGGATCATTGTTCTGGAACCAACCCAGGCAGCCGGAAGAGGTCTCGAATTCTCTCGACCCGTCTACCCATCATGCTTTAAACAGTTTAGCATCTTCACAAATCAATCTATTTGAAACATTCTCTGACAGACATTAACTAAATATGCCTGAAATGAACGTCAGGATTTCACTTAAAACACAATACTATAATTATAATGTTTGCTTGTAGAGATTCTGCTGCCCCTGTATTATGGAAAGGATTAGACTTCACTGCCCACCGTGATGTATTTCAAACAGGATGGGTATATAAGTCTGACAATCTTCCAAATTCATTCGAGCTCAATAGCTACAGTAAGCGTGTAAGATCTAGAACTTCTCTCGTAGATCGTATTACTGTAGCGCACGAAGTTGGCCATGGGTGCGCATGGGGTGCCCATATTTTCCGTGGGTGCCCACAGATTCTCGTGGGTGCCCGGGCCCTGGAGCACCCCCGAAGTCGGCGCCTATGCACACACACACACACACACACACACACACACACACACACACACACACACACTAACCAGGCATTCCGGAAAAAAAGATGGAAACATGAAAAAGATATAGAGAGATATATCCGCAAGTTTTGTTGACATAGCTGGTGTACCAGAACCCCAACATGCCACTTAAAGGCATAAAGCATGTCTTCAAGTAAAGATTGGGTGGGAAAGTATTCATGAATCGCCACAGCCTTAAGCAATGAAATGTAAGTGAGCTCCTTTGCAAATTCTGTAGGAAACAGTTTGGAAGCAGATGGCAATCAGCTGTACTGGAGATGGATTCTATTGATGGTACATCTTAAAGGAACACTCCGGCCAATTTCAATATGCTCAACGCTACCCTTGACTTGTCAGTGATGCTGCATTTTTTGACTCAGCCCTTTCCGAGATCTGAGCTATTCTAATGGGGGCAGATTTTGTTTACATTAACAACTTTCTTAACATAGGCCTACTCCAATATTATTCCAAAAGGTATAGCTGTTTGCTACTTGTCTGTTGCATAACCTTCTGGATGTTATTGGGAATAAATCAAGATGTTTTTTTTTTAATGTAAATAAATACCTGCCCCCATTACAATGACCAGGATCTCGGAAAAAGCTAAAGAAAAAAAAAATCTCAGGTACTGACAAGTCCAGGGTAGTGTGAATATTACAACTGCATGTGTAAATTGGCTGAAGTTATCCTTTAACCTTAGATTTTTTCGCACATCTTAGCTGGCAGGTGCATCGGAGATGGCCCATGGGTCACTCTGCAGATAATTTGAAAAAAGGTCCCACACAAGGACTGACAATTTCAGTGGGTTTTTTTTTATACACAACATTCCGGCCCTAGCAGGTGAAGTGTAAAGAAAAACAGCAGTAAAGAAAAATAGCGAAATTGTTTTTTCATAATTCTATTGATGGTATATCTGCCAGATACCGTGTGGCAACCCCTTGACACACAATATCATTATTAACTCAGGTTTGAATATACTATATTTTAGAGATGCACCGGATCCTGATTTTTAGGATCCTGCCGGATACCGGATCCACTGCTTAAAGGATAGTTCCGGCGTAAAATGAAAGTTTCACCATCGCTTTCCCATGCCACATAATGTATCTAATGATGAGCCATTCCGGGCAATGCCGCGCCGTTATGGAGTTAGCAAATTTTAAGCTTTTTGGTGAAAAACGCAGCCAATGCATCACGGCGGGGCCAATTATAAGCCTATTATTTTCTGATGTTTCCCCGCTATAAACAACTTCAAAAACGCTACACACTTCATCACAAAGGTCTCGTCAATCAAACCGAGGCACAGAGAGGGTCATCGGACCACACAGTCTTTCACTGGCCAGTGTTTTCAGAGGTGTCTCACTGTTGCAACTCTCTGACCCGGATGCAGGCTACTCAATCAGGTGGCTAGGAAGGCTAAACATGGTCCGCGGTTCTTACACCGGCTGCGACCGTAAAATGAAAAGCTGGAAAGTCGACAGTTTTCACCGACTGCCACTGTCTAAACCAGACATATTACGGGAATGGCTAATAGCATTAGGGGTCTTACACACCAAGGCGGTAAAGCGTCGCGGAACGGCCGCGTTTTTTACCGGTGTCGGTGGAAATACATTGAAACCTATCTGTCCTTACACACCAACCGGCGGTAGTCGGGCGTCAGCGGCGCGGGAGCCGGCTCCGCGCCGCGCTGCATTTGGAAAATAGAACTCCAGCGTATTTTTCACGCCGGCAACCGGCGGTGTCTCATTCAAATGAATGGCAAAGTAGCATGCTAGCTTTAGCTGTGGGGAGGGTTTTGAACAGGACTGACCGCGCACGCCGACGCTGTCAGTGTGCAAGGCAGAGAAAAGCACGCCGGCCAAAACTAAGCAGAAAGACCGCGTCCGTCCTGCGACCGTTCCGTTCCGCCTTGGTATGTTTTGGCCCTTAGAAGTAGACGAAACTGACATAAAAACCCTGAGGGATCGCTACCGTGTGTGGAGGGAGCATTTCGAGGATGATGGCTACAAGAAGAGTAAGGGAGATGGAACACCAAAACGAAACCGTCTAAAGAGGAATGCTGTGCCAAAAAGGCGCATGGCTATGGAGGTATGTTTGAAGAGAGAGAAACATGTGTAAATGTGTCTGGCTCATGAATCTTGACTGCTGTGACACTGCTGCAACACAGCGCGTCTTTGCCAGCAAACACTCTGTTTTGGGAAGGCATAGCCTACATGTGCAGTAAATGTAGACCACTACAGGAGATAAATACACTGTCAAAACAAACGGGATGGCAAGCGCGGGATGGCAAGTGAAATTGTGAAATTGTGCGACCTGAGGCATTCGAGGTGGTTGATGTCAAGCATGCTAGAGTAGTTTCAGTGAAGTAGTTCTAGACTGTAATTGACGAGGGCGCGCGCCGCGCGGAGTCAGATGGTGAACCATTACGCAACGGAGGAGGGCTGGAGGAATTTTATAAAGTCGTACTAGAAGTGCTCTTACAGATGTAAGTACACCACCAGTGGTGTGTTATTACAAAGTTGAATCCATGTTATATTATACCGTGTTGCAATTACTTTGTAAGAGTAGTCTGCCTACCTGTACTCTCCATGCAACTCTTCAAATCTGCTGCCTGCACACACGGTAGTAGCGATCCCTCCGGGTTTTTACGTCAGTTTCGTCCACTTCTAATGCTATTAGCCATTCCCGTAATATGGCTGGTTTAGACAGTGGCAGTCGGTGAAAACGGTCGGGGTTCCAGCTTTTCATTTTACGGTCGCAGCCGGTGTAAGAACCGCGGACCATGTTTAGCCTTCCTAGCCACCTGATTGAGTAGCCTGCATCCGGGTCAGAGAGTTGCAACAGTGAGACACCTCTGAAAATACTGGCCAGTGAAAGACTGTGTGGTCCGATGACCCTCTCTGTGCCTCGGTTTGATTGACGAGACCTTTGTGATGAAGTGTGTAGCGTTTTTGAAGTTGTTTATAGCGGGGAAACATCAGAAAATAATAGGCTTATAATTGGCCCCGCCGTGATGCATTGGCTGCGTTTTTCACCAAAAAGCTTAAAATTTGCTAACTCCATAACGGCGCGGCATTGCCCGGAATGGCTCATCATTAGATACATTATGTGGCATGGGAAAGCGATGGTGAAACTTTCATTTTACGCCGGAACTATCCTTTAAGATCCTGCCGGATCCGGAACCGGATACCGGATCCTACGAAGGGGTTCGAAACACATAGCCTACTCACACACGTGGGCCCTTTGTATTACATTGGCTTAAACAATTTTTTAGACTCATTGGCTTACTGCCACACTGCCTTCAACGGCCGCTTCCAAAGGGCTTTCACTCCAAGCAGCGATTGGGGTTGTGAAAGACTGACTGAAAAGCCTAGGCTAGAGATGCCCCAGATCCTGATTTTTAGGTAACTGCCAGATACCGGATCCACTGCTTAAGATCCTGCCGGATCCGGATAGTCTGAAAAACCCTATTATCCTGCCAGATCCGGAACCGGATCTTGGATCCTGTACATCTCTCTACTATATTTTATTACAACTAGCAGTCTAGTATCATAGTCACATGACAGCACATTACCCCAGCCCACACTAGCCTACTTTCCCAAATTTCAGCAAATCCTCTGTAGTCACCCTGACACACGCACCCACACGCACACTCACACATGGACCCACACGCAGGCACACGCACACTCACACACGCACCCACACGCAGGCACACGCGCACCCACACGCAGGCACACGCACACTCACACATGGACCCACACGTAGGCACACGCACACTCACACATGGACCCACACGCAGGCACACGCACACTCACACACACGCAGGCACACGCACACTCACACATGGACCCACACGCAGGCACACGCACACTCACACACCCGCAGGCACACACACAACCACGCGCACTCACACACGCTCGCGCACACACACACACACACACACACACGCAGGCACACGCAAATGCACACATGGACCCACACGCAGGCACACGCACACTCAAACACACGCAGGCACACACACAACCGCGCGCACTCACACACGCTCACGCACTCACTCACTCACTCACACACACACACACACACACACACACACACACACACACACATTTCACTCTTCAATTCATATAAAGTGCAGGTTTGGTGTAATACGATGGCAGTTTAAGCAATGGAACACATGTGCCCTCTCGTTTGCACTCTGCTGTCAAATAACGTTGAGCCCCAAATAGAGTCACTGCCTGTCGGACTGGTGGCGGTGGTGATTTTAGCGGGGCTCGTAAATCCCTACCGCTCTTTCAGCAGCAGTTTAGAAATGTGATCTGATGAGAGTGCGTGTGAGAGTAAGAGTGTGGGGAAATGACTTCCACAGAACTAGTGCTCACTGATGAAGTGGCAGCAGGGACGGGCGTGATATTCTTCTCTACGTATACTCTTAACCCTGAGAATTATGGGGGCACGAGGGTGTTGCATTTCTCTCCCTCGTCTCCACAGGAGCCGCTCACTGGGTGGACTGGGACAAAAAATCAGGCCGGGCTTTTTTCATTTATTTTATTATTTTGTTATTTTTGCCTTTATTTTTGACAGGGCAGTGGAGGACAGACAGGGAATGAGTGGGGAGAGAGAGACGGGGAAGGATTGGCAAATGACCTGGACCGGAATCGAACCCGGGTCGCCGGCGTAGTAACCCAGTGCCCTACCGTTAGGCCACGGCAAAGCCCAGGCCGGCCATTTTCAGCCAAGACCACTGCATTGAGGCATTGAGAGAGACCATCAAGCGCTTGACAACATTTTTAGTCATGAATGTATTACAAGTTATTTTGACCACAACAGCCAAAATGAATATTTAAATCTGACAGGTCGGACAGGTCAGCTGTTGCAGCATGAGGACTGATACCAGAGATATTCTATAGAGATATGCCAACATAATAGGTTTCTATGGGCACCTAACACGACCAGGTTCCGGTCTGCCTAAAGGGGCATGTCATAATGCTCCTACAATGAATAGAACAGTCCTTAGGTCTGCCTAGGTCTGCCTAAGGGGGGCCATAATAGAACCAGGAAACAATGGGCCAATGGAACCTCTCTCTCTCTACTCTCTCTGCTGATACCACTACAACGAGGGGAGGACCAGGCCAAAATCATCAACAGTCCACCGGGCAAATGCCCTGTATGCCCTATAGGGCAGGGGTGCTCAACTGGCGGACCCAGGTCCGGATGCGGACCCAAGCACAATGTCATCCGGACCAAGACAAAATCCATCTGTATTTAATATGTATAAATTATACATGAGATTTTGCTGCCATGCGATCTATAGGTGTATTTCTGCGAAGCCAGTCTTATGACAAATAAAAGTATCATCACTATGACAACTCAGTGAGTGAGCAAGAGGCCAGTGCGGCCAGCGAGTGAGGCTATTTTCTGCATCGGTCCGTAGCGACTTTTTTGGACCCTGGAAACATACGAAATTTGGCGAGTGGACCTTTTCAGTTTCTAGTTGAGCACCCCTGCCCTAGGGCCAATCCAGCCATGGAGCCGCCAGCTGCCATCTCCTTTCAGCGCTGCAGAGCTTCCTTTCCTTTCACTGGCAGATATTACTGTATACTTTAGGGCCATACAGCCTGCCACTGGATTATAGCTCATGGCGCAGTGTGTGTGTGTGTGTGTGTGTGTGTGTGTGTGTGTGTGTGTGTGTGTGTTGTTGAAGTTTACCGTCTTGGTCTCTACACTTCTTGCATGTTCAAAATCCGAGTCAAAGGAATCAAAAACTCCAAAAGCCAAATTAATCTATTTATTTTCTAAAATTACCAAATAACAAAATGACCACCACTGGTAATATCCAGAATACCAGCAATGGCCCATACACAGTAAACACTACAGCTTTCCAGAACTGCAGAGTCTACTACATAAAAATGACAATGATTGACAGGAACAGCGAAAGCATACGAAGCGCTCCGGAGATCCTAACTTTTTTCTCTCCTTGACCAATAACAAGTATTGAGTTCGGGTGGAACAAAATTAGGAACTCCTGAACTGGCCCTTTCTGTTGGTATTTATGGTTTGTGAGTGTATGGGTGTGGTTATGTGTAAGTAATTACGTGATTTGTTAGTTAACCAAGAATGTGCCTAGTCTGTGTCGATTGTAATCTGTTGTCTTCATTTCCAGGTGGGTCTTGATTTGATCACTCTAGGTCTTCATGACCTCATCTGTGGACTTCCTGAGTTCTGTAACTTGATTAAACAATACACATACAACAGCACATTCTTTTGACATATTTGTGAGTCCTTGGTTCTGAAAAAGATAGAAATCTAATGTTAGTCGTTCCCATTGTCACCTACTCCTGGCTTCCTAAAAAATATTAATTCAAATAGTTTTAATTTCTGAGTGACATCACTGTAACCTGTGTCCTAGAAGGAATGATACTTCAAAGGGTTAGTATGCACATTGCTGTTCTTCCAGGGTATTCTATGGACTTCAGACTCCTTCAAAAGCAATCAGTTAATCAAACATCACATGACTGGGTTTCAGCTTGTCTCACAATACTGTTTTGATGACATCTGTAGACTCTCCTAAAAGAATGGGGCACTTACTCAACATCCGCATCCCATGATTGTCACATGGGGTCATTTTAATCATAACCAAATATTGTAGAATTTCCTGCAAACACAAATGAATACCTGAACAACTTGCTGTAAGACAATGCATTATATTTCAGGACCTCAGAATCTAGCCTATTTTCCAACAGTCCCTTTCGTGAGGTCATAATTAATATGACCTCATCAAATTTGTTAGACCTCAGTGTTAAACTCTGTAACCAACATGACCACATAGCTTTCCTTGGTCAACTTCTCTTGTCCATTTCTGGAACCTAAGTTGCTTGCCTCAGAAACCTAGTGCAAAGAGAATACCACATCATCTGCTCATCACCCAATTTGTCATTGCACCAAGACATTATATTAATGTGGAAACCACAGTGAGTTCCATTGCCGAAGGCTGTGGAAAAATGTAAAGGGTTAGAAATACAAACAAATGAAAACAAATATGTAAAAGACAAATTAAATAATTCATAATAACAATAATAATTATAAAAATCCTCCACTGCTTATCCTCCTGCTATAACAAAACCTAAAATTGAAATTTCTCCATTCAATACCACCAATTTCCGCAACATTGGGACCCCCTTTTCCACTACCAGTTCCTTGAGGTGTTATACGGCAGTTTCTTATTGTTAGGCTACGTTGAATGGTGGCGTCTCCTGTAGGATCCCGTTTCATTATAAAGCATCATCAAATACCACAATGTAAAAGGAAACATGTTAACGTTAGTAGGGTTAGTATTAGTGGTGTTAGTGATAGTAGTGCCCCGCATGCATTAAGCTGCAGGCTTATGCCTTTCCCCATTTTCTGCGCTTCCGCAAGCTTGTTTCAATGTAACCCTGTGCGCCTTTCCCTCAAGGTGAATATTGTGTGTAATTCGCTCAACGTGGTTCGGTATACTGCGCTCAATCGCTTTTGGAAGGAGCCAATTTCAATTCCTCGTCTCCTGTCTCGTTGGTTCCTCTTCCATCTGCAACCTGTGTGGAGAAATCTGACATCAAAGTAGTTAGTTTATCGTAATATGGTTTATATTGCAACGTGCGAAATCTTCATGTTCGAACCTAGCGTTGGTCCAGGGCTTACTGTTTGCCTAGTTTCTTACTGACCTCAGCACCATGAGTCAGAGTGTTGACCCAGCTCATAATTGTATGTAGCCTATACCAACCTTACCAATTTGCTCTTTGGCGTTTGGTCCAAATCCTTATGGGTACACTCTAAAAAGAGCTGGGTTATTACTTTGACTAAACCCCTGGGTCAATTGCTTTTCTATAAAAAATGGGTTAAATATAACCCATATTGGGTTATTTTTCTGACCCATTACCTGGGTTATTGGCCAAACCCACATCAGCACCCAGGCCCTGGGTCATTTCAACCCTGTAATCTAAGTTATCTTGTCAACGATATTTGAATTTTGAATTTTACCGGTCGCCATTGCCAAAGCGGCTACCGGGCTACCAACGTCCAGAAGAGAGGACATCGGATGGCTTCTGAAAGCATTTTTTCGGTAAGTGTGCGCCTTTTATGTAAACTTGCCATATGCGATGTAAATGTGCGAAATGTGCAACATTTCATAGAAAGTTACACATTTCGAGTAATAGGAGGAAACGGTATTAACTAGTCTTTTAAGGGGAGCAAATGAATAAGCATTTAGTCATAACCGCCGCGGTTTGCTGTCCTGTGGTGGATTTGGGAATATAGATGCTTGCTTTAATGAATTTTACAAATGTAGGCTACATTTCATTGGAAAGTTACATGTTCCTCCAGCCTTCGTCCAGGTTCTGTCAACGGTGGTTAGTTAGCTACGGAAAGTCATAATGTTAGCCCTTCTGGGATTCATTTGGTTGCTATTTCGCTTAATATAGCTCATAACGGATGGTTGGCTGTCAGATTGGGCGGATACTTTTTAGGTAGATTGGGCTAAGTGTGTCCACTACACCAGCGATACCTAATGCAGGACGCTAAACTAACACAAATCTGACAAATTATATCTAGCCGCTACCAGAGATTTTTTTTAGGAAGGGCCGCTACTTCACCTGCTCAACCCAACCTAGAATGCAATAACGACAGCATTTTCGTTTGGGGGGCAAGCTGGCATCTGAAGACTGTCAGTGTCTTCGGTTACCACAAGTGTCATGATAGTTCTACATCAGGGAAGTCGATGAACTTTCTTCTTTTTTTGTATCACCTAGAACTAGTTTTGTGAGTGCAACTAAGTGCTTGTGTGACTTCGCCTGCGATATTCTGAGCTCACTGCGAGTCCGAACTCTGATAAAGGCAGAGGAAGAGCTCGCGCATAATATTACCGGCATGTTAGGTGTGGTAAGTCGCATCATGTGCTTGGTCAGCTTGCTTGCGCAAGAAAATGTTGTCGCGACAATGGTTTATTGTTTGTGTCAACTGACGTTTCTTATCTCGGCTCGTATGTGCTATGTGCTTTGCTTGTTTGGTTAGCGTCGTAGCTTGTGTACTACATAACTGTTTGATTACCGTATGCGGATGAAGCTGGCTGCGTGGAAAACTGTGTACATTCACCTGTCGTTGTGTTCCAAAATCATAAGGCTGTGGAGGGTTATAGTTAGCCAATTTCTCTCTTTCACGAGCAGGGATTTGTTGCTTTGTTGACGCTACAGGGAAGTTTCCTGGTTTAAAGAAAGTTGTGGCTAGAGCTCTATAGGCAATAAGGCAACAGCTACTTCAACAAGCTATGCATGATACTGATAGCTGATATCAGCCGCAAATCGTGCGTGTGTAGTTGTCCCAGAGACCGTTTAGTTCTAGTGTGACTGTGTGATATTGTACTCTGTAGTATGTGCAGTATTTCCGAAGACTGGTTGGTTTATATTTTTGTTAATGAAATATGTAAAGTTGTTGTGTGCACTACAGTCGTGAGACAAAAGCCTTTCATATATTTAGGTTGCCTGTATGTTTTGAAGGTGTGTCTGCAAAGCTCTGTAATGTTTTGTCTTTTTTTTTAAAAAATCTCTTATGCTCTGGATAAGATGGACGTCTTTCCTCTGACCTGTTACCAAGACAGCTGGATGTGTAAGAAGCTGGAACTAAGTCACTGAAGAAGTAAACCGATGAAAACCGATTTGAATTGTCTGAGAGATGTAAGTGACTGAGTTCAGGACAAATGTGTATGTCAACTGTATTGTAGGCCTATTACTTTAACAACAAAATCACAATAACTGCTTATTTGTTTGGCTGTAGGACACAAGTAAAAGGAGAAGAATGCTGCTCAGCTGGGTTGGCGAAGCTCTTGGATATCATCATCACATGTATGAAGTAAGTTTTTTAAATGAATGCACAACAGCAGGCGTTAATGAGCGTGCACACACACACACACACACGCACACACACACACACACACAATGAGAGCTGGCCTGATATTGTTCTTTGATTCTGTGAATGTGTATGGAATGCCTACAGCAGTGGTTCTTAACCTTTGTGTCTTAAAGCACCCCCTTACCTGTTACCAAGACAAGCCGCGCACCCCCACCTAAAACTTCTACACATGTATACGCACTAAAACATGATTTAAGTGATTAATTACAATGATTCTGAGATAAATGAGGCTTTAATCAATTACCTTAATGACTTTAAATGGGGATCAAAACATGTTTTTATTTTGATCTGGCCTAATTATAATGTTCCCAAGCAGAAATTTGGTCACAACCTCAACACAAACAAAATTCCGCGCACCCCCTGGAGTCTCTGGCGCACCCCCAGGGGGTGCCCGCACCCCAGGTTAAGAACCACTGGCCTACAGTACTGTCTGGTGTCACTTCAGACAATTTTGCAACGGTTTACTGTATGTTCTGTCTATTTGTCTGCCAAACTCTCAAACTTGTTGTCTTTCTTTTTGTCTTCCTCTTTGGGCACCGGTAGGCACAGAGTCATTCCGGTAGGCACAGAGTCGTTCCTCGATGGACGTGATGACCTGGCACCAAAACCGCTTAATGTGTATGAAGCTGTGTCTGCATCGAGGGAAGAACCCAGCACTGAAATGTGAGTGTATGATCCAATAATTGTAAACATGGGTGCCAGTTGTACTATATATTTCACAGTAAAATCCCAATTACTATTACTCATAGTTATTCATTCTTTTTCTGCTGTAGGACACAAATGAAAGAAAGGTACTTCGGCTCTGCTGGGTCTGCGACACTACTTATCCGAGGAGTCCTCAAACATCAGGATGTAGGAAGTAAGATCTTTATATGTCATGCATAACAGCCCATGCGTGCACGCGCGCGCGCACACACACACGCACACGCACACACACATATGCTCATACACACACGTACAAAACATGCGCATGCACACCCCACTCTACACCACACACAACCTTAAAGGAAAATCCCTACTAGTTTCAACATCCAATTATATTGTTCTCACTACCACTGGCTTGTCAGGACCCAACAACACAGTTCAGGATAAATGTGTATGTCAACTGTATTGTAGGCCTATTACTTTAACCATGAAATCACAATAACTGCTTACTTTTTGGCTGTAGGACACAAGTAAAAGGAGAAGAATGCTGCTCAGCTGGGTCGGCGGTCACACTACTTATTCAAGAAGCTCTTGGATATCATCGGCATGTATAAAGTAAGTTTTTTTATATCAATGCACAACAGCAGGCGTTACTGCACACACACACACACACACACACACACACACACAATGAGAGCTGGCCTGGTATTGTTCTTTGATTCTGTGAAAGTGTATGGAATGCCTACAGTACTGTCTGGTGTCACTTCAGACAATTTTGCAACGGTTTACTGTATGTTCTGTCTATTTGTCTGCCAAACTCTCAAACTTGTTGTCTTTCTTTTTGTCTTCCTCTTTGTGCACTGGTAGGCACAGTCATTCCGGTAGGAACGGAGTCGTTCCTCGATGGACGTGATGACCTGGCACCAAAACCGCTTAATGTGTATGAAGCTGTGTCTGCATCGAGGGAAGAACCCAGCACTGAAATGTGAGTGTATGATCCAATAATTGTAAACATGGGTGCCAGTTGTACTATATATTTCACAGTAAAATCCCAATTACTATTACTCATAGTTATTCATTCTTTTTCTGCTGTAGGACACAAATGAAAGAGGACGTCTTCTCTGCTGGGTCTGCGACACTACTTATCCTAGGAATCCTCAAACATCAGGATGTAGGAAGTAAGATCTTTTTTATGTCATGCATAACAGCCCATGCGTGCACGCACACACACACACATACAAAACATGCACGTGCACACTCCACTCTACACCAAACACAGATAAACACACACAACCTTAAAGGAAAAATCCCTACTAGTTTCAACATCTAATTATATTGTTCTCACTACCACTGGCTTGTCAGGACCCAACAGCCTCTTTTTTCCAGCCCTGTCCGTCATCTCATTCTAATGAGTGCATGATCTGTTTACATATAAAACAGACATAGCGTGTAGCACCCAAAATGCACATGCAGTCAAGTCAAAAATAACATATATATAATTTCCCTAAACCATATTTATGATGACTGAGATGGAAGAGCCATCATTAACACTTTTCTTTTGTTTTGCTTTTTCAAGACTTATGGTGAGATGCCAAGAGCCGCCATGAGGGATATGCAACCTGCAGCTTCACCATGCTTTTGGGAGATCATGTACTACGTGAACCTTGAGTATCTACAAGCCAGCTACTTTAAGTTCTTGAAAGGGTAGTGATGTCATTCAAGCCAGATCACGAGACAAGGTCCTGTACAAACTGTCAATCTAAATGTTGCGACATCCCTGTCAGTTCTTTTGGACTGAATACATGCTGTGTTTGAAATATATTATTCGGATAACTCCCCATCAGGGAATACCTTGTCTGTTAATGACGGATGGACATGCCATTGACATGCCGTGCACACTTTGATGTTTTTTATTTTAATGTTTTCTATGTTTTCCAATGTTCTTTTTTTATTTATGTTCTGTTATATGCTGGTTATGTAAGTACTGTATGGAATGTAGTGACTGTAGAGACCAAGACAAATTTCAACCTGGGGACAAAAAGTTCACACCACTCTGTTAGCGCAGTTATGGATGCACTGTAAATTTTGTAATTAACCAAAAGTACGGTGAGAAGCCTGTTTGTGCAGATGGACCTGCTGGCGGGCCTGTTTACTCATAGCTAAAAAGCAACATATTATCTGTGCAAAAGCACATGGGTTCTTCGAAAAGGGGTTAAACATTTTAATGTGCTGTTTTACAGTGTGCTATACAAAAGGTAAGGTGAAACTAATTTTTTGAAATTCTATAATTGTACAGTGTCACTGAAATCAAATGGTGCATTGGTAAAACTGAACCATTTCTTTTAATCCCGTTTAGCAGAGCCTATGTTTGAACTATACTGTCACCAATATTGTAATGACTGAGTTTTAACCTGTTACTTAAGGCTCTTGGTAATGTCATAGCAATGTTGCTATGATGTAGTTGAGTCTTTTCAGTCATGAGTGATCAGTCTTGCTGATAACCCGTCTTTGCAAAGAGGCTACAAAGATGCATGTAAATTCAATTAAGGTTTTATTGCTCCAATGCTATCATGTGTTAATGCTACACTGCTGTGATTTGCATCTTTATAGTATACTTTTATGAAATGTATTGTTAATTATCTTCATTGTTCAGCAATAAAAAAAAGATCTGAAATATTATGCATTCTTGTATTTTGTTTTTTTTAAATTGATCTTAATTAATGCATTGGTCAACAATTCTGGTATATTTCACCCTAATGTAATAATGTTAAGTCATAATTGTTTTTTGTAAATCCCCTTGCAATTTAAATACCCAATATTGGGTTAAAGTATGAACCCAACAAAGAAGTCAATATGACCCAACAATGTGGTAGCAGGTCTGACCCATTTAATGGGTTCTTTTAACACACAAATTGGGTCAGAATGACCCATTTAGTTGGTTTAGGGGAATGACCCAATGTGAGGGTTAAAATATTTTAACCCAGCCAAAGGGTAGGCCCAATACTGAACCAGGGCCTGGGTCAGATAATAACCCAATTTGGGTTGTTTTTGACCCAGGCTTTTTAAGAGTGTATGCATTCCACAATCCACCAATATGTCCAAGTTCATTGCAACTATTTTTTTCAAACCACAGACCTTCTGCCAAAGTTATTTTACCAGCCCGGAGACAACGGTCTCCCATTCATGTCCTCTACCAACCATCAGTGTTTTGGCCACACGGCCCCCAACCAGTCCATCAGTTATTTCCAAATGGTCACTCGCATCAAAATCTTTTCCGAAGACGCCCTTTCGTGCTCTCTCCAAATCCTTTCCATATCGAACGTTCTCTGTGGGAAAAAAAATCCTTGATTTCCGATGTCCTTGTGAGAAGCTTGCACTGCTGCCAAACGTTCTTTGTTACCTTTTCCATAGTGAACCCCTGTAAAACCATGGCCTTGTTACCTCATTGCCGCATAAACCGCTTTCAATCTTTACCAACATCCAACACTCAACAATGTGTTTTTCAAACAACCTTTGTTATCTGTCGTTATTTCCTAGGCTATGTATGTGATGTGTGGTGTACTGCAGTCTTTTCTCAAATCTCGTCTGTCTTAAGTCGAGTCCAGTGTCACGGTCGCACATGTAGGCCTACATCTCCCCCTTTCTTCTGAAATAACACGCCGTGTTGTTTCAGAAGAACCCACAACAATTGTGTAACCAGGTACACCGCGCAGTTAATGTCTGAACGGTAATCGTAAAAAATCTTAATAATAAAAATAAAATAAAAATAAAAACCTCAAAATATCCATAGGTCTAAGGAGTAGGCCTATTCCTGTTGTGACAAACAGAACAAACAATAAAAAAATCATCAGTCAAATCAATGTACAGAGAGTATTGGGAAGGCCATCGTGTTTTTAGCTAATTATGTTTGTTCAGTCAGTATTGTGTACTCTTATACTCCGCGTGGTGTTGGGTAGACTATGTGTAGCTTATAATGCAATGTGTATAATTCAACCCCAGCAGCCACCCCTTCTTGCCCAATGTAGATGTAGGGTAAACAGTCCCACTGATTCCCAATAACTGTCTTAAACACGCCTGTGCGTATGTTTTCATCTTAATCAATGTTACGTGGTAGGGGTCAGATAAAAGGGATATGGGTGTATAAATGGCACCCAAGGGCGTCACTTCTGGTGTGAGTTAAGCAGTAGTGTTACCAAACAATCTTGACATAGTCTTTCAATTTTTCATAGGCCAGAAGGGGTCCCCCAACCCTTCTCCTTTGTGAGCTCTAGGTCCCAATCCCGTTTGCGTATTGTCCATGGGATAGGCTTGCTCCGGCTCCAGTGTGCGCTTGGTGTGCTTGTGCTTGTTTTTTCTCTGGTTTCAGCTTTGAAGTAGGTGCAGTGCCCTCCGTGTTGTGTAGGCATTCCACTGGCAGTCTCTCACTCAGAGCCCGGTCCCACTATAAGCAAAACACCCCCATACATGACCCTACCTTGGGCATCGCTACTCCCTGTTCCCCGTCCTCTGAATCCCACCACGTTGTCCCTAACCCCTTAATGAAATTGGACCAACTTCAGGCTTGGATGAAGAATGTGTGACTGCTGTGTTGTAACATGAGTTGTATCAATTGTGTTTCGATTCCGTCGCTCTTTTGGACTCAGCTAATTGCAACTTAACTAGTTGTGCATGTGCTGTATCAGTGCTTAGTTTCTCTTCCTCGCGTTTTGCACTATACTGTTTCATGTGGTGCTTGAGATGGCGTTCCCAGTATTCTGTAGTACTATAGGCCTAGGGCAAATTTGGATCATTTAACATCGTTTCTCGTACCGGCTTTGGGATTGCTTCTAGAATGGCCATTCTGAACATAGCAGTTTGCAGCTTGTCAGAGCTTGGATGGTTTCCGGCTATGTCTGTCCAAAATGTCTTACTTTTTGCTCCATCGGGCACTGGGTGACGTTTACGCATTGCAGTGCCTATGTCAGCTGCGTATAACGCAAATGGGTATGAATCTGGCAAAAAGGCTCGTTCTTGCTTCCGTTTCCACTATCTGTATCCCACGCGCTTGTTTGTTTACATAACAGTGCGCGCCAATCGCCAATCGTTATCTTTTGTGACATATAGCCTAGCTTTCATCAATTTGGACAACCACGGTGCACCCCTTTCGACGGGTGAAGGTATTTTTTCCAGGATCGAATTCATGTCAGGAAAACTAAACGGCTTAGGCCTATAGCCTATTCATCCACTCTGTTCTTTTTCTCCACCGGATATATTCCAACTGTCTTGGTTGGGCCTTTACGTGAAAAAAATATCCTTCTCATGTTCGTATTCCAAACAAACACACACACAAACAAACAACTGGCCAGTAGTCACACATTCTTCAGACACATATAGGGCCCATTGACATACAATGGCAGACAAACACAGACCACCTATGTAGTCTACACGTTAGTAAACACAAAGTGCGTATCCTGTGACATTAATTGCTCACAGATTAAACAGATTCCATCTCTTTGTTTCTCCAATGAATGGCCAAGCAACGCTCTCAATATCTCCTCCCACTGTTCCGAAACAGTGATCCACCTCATTTTATCCTTCTCTCGTAATTCTGACTCCAAATTCAATACATTTCCTCCGTACATCCTGCCTTCAGCAGAATGACCACTCATTTCGTACTCGCTAGTACGTTACTCACTTCTCGTAATTCTGACTCCAAATTCAATACATTCCCTCCGTACATCCTGCCTTCAGCCGAATGACCACTCATTTCGTACTCGCTAGTACGTTACTCACTTCTCAAACACTCGCGCAAACACGCTCTCACATACACACGGGTACCCGGTCCACACACTAAGGTTCACAGCTCAGTCCTGATATCAATAATTACCAGAGTGAAACCTAACCAAAAGAAAACAAATCAAAATAATAAAACAATAGGCCTATTCGTTGAACTCCAAGCTCAACAGCGCGCGGATCTCCCTGATGCGTATCAGTAACTACTTTGGGAGGGTCCCAGACCCTCCAGAGGTCCCAGACCTCTCCGATCCAGACCTCACTTACTTCCTTTGAACCCCAGGTTCTCCTCCAGTTGAGATTACTCGACCCCTTCTGTTTTTACCGGATTGAGGAAGCCTCGATGACCGCTATTACCAAATTTACCTTTCAGATATTTAATCTTCAAGGGGGAAACACCGAACTGCCCTCTGACTTCCGATAAAAGCCCCTCACTCTCAACTCGACCAAATTCACAACTGACGACCATCTGGACCGCAAAAAGTTCCGTTCACATTCAACCGTTCTTTCAGGGCAGATATTTCAACAACCTTCTGTCTAACCTCCAAGGTTCTTGTCTAGTTGAGATTCGCAGATCCCAGATCTCTTCGATTTTTAACAGATGGGGAAACCTTGATGTCCGCAATTACTTGTTACATAGTTAGATGGGCTATTTCGAACCCAATCCTCCCACGGGGAAGCACCAAGCTCCTCAATTACCTTACACCTGATAAAGCCCTCATTCCCAACTTAGACTATGTGCAAACCACAACACGTAATACAGTCAAAGACAATACCAAACAAACAAATAGGCCTAATGATGCTTTCGCTGTCGCCGTCAAATACAAGGAGGCATATGCAACAGAGTAGCAACACACAATTTGGAATAGCCAATCGCAGAATTTGATTTAACTGGTTTCTGCTTACCTGGTTGTGTGGCCATGATTTCGTTGTTGTCACCCGACTGCGATATCCTCCAGGAAAGAAAAAATGTAAATCCTAATGTGAAAAGTAAAATGTTCTTCAAAAGAAAAAAATATTTTTAATTCCTTTTGCTCGAATCACGTCGGGCTCACCAAATTGTTGAAGTTTACCGTCTTGGTCTCTACACTTCTTGCATGTTCAAAATCCGAGTCAAAGGAATCAAAAACTCCAAAAGCCAAATTAATCTATTTATTTTCTAAAATTACCAAATAACAAAATGACCACCACTGGTAATATCCAGAATACCAGCAATGGCCCATACACAGTAAACACTACAGCTTTCCAGAACTGCAGAGTCTACTACATAAAAATGACAATGATTGACAGGAACAGCGAAAGCATACGAAGCGCTCCGGAGATCCTAACTTTTTTCTCTCCTTGACCAATAACAAGTATTGAGTTCGGGTGGAACAAAATTAGGAACTCCTGAACTGGCCCTTTCTGTTGGTATTTATGGTTTGTGAGTGTATGGGTGTGGTTATGTGTAAGTAATTACGTGATTTGTTAGTTAACCAAGAATGTGCCTAGTCTGTGTCGATTGTAATCTGTTGTCTTCATTTCCAGGTGGGTCTTGATTTGATCACTCTAGGTCTTCATGACCTCATCTGTGGACTTCCTGAGTTCTGTAACTTGATTAAACAATACACATACAACAGCACATTCTTTTGACATATTTGTGAGTCCTTGGTTCTGAAAAAGATAGAAATCTAATGTTAGTCGTTCCCATTGTCACCTACTCCTGGCTTCCTAAAAAATATTAATTCAAATAGTTTTAATTTCTGAGTGACATCACTGTAACCTGTGTCCTAGAAGGAATGATACTTCAAAGGGTTAGTATGCACATTGCTGTTCTTCCAGGGTATTCTATGGACTTCAGACTCCTTCAAAAGCAATCAGTTAATCAAACATCACATGACTGGGTTTCAGCTTGTCTCACAATACTGTTTTGATGACATCTGTAGACTCTCCTAAAAGAATGGGGCACTTACTCAACATCCGCATCCCATGATTGTCACATGGGGTCATTGGGCCTACTCAATGGTTTGAGTGCCCACCAACAAGACACATTTATTTTAATGTTTTTAATCATAACCAAATATTGTAGAATTTCCTGCAAACACAAATGAATACCTGAACAACTTGCTGTAAGACAATGCATTATATTTCAGGACCTCAGAATCTAGCCTATTTTCCAACAGTGTGTGTGTGTGTGTGTGTGCGTGCGTGTGTGTATGTGTGTGTGTAATTTGTGTTTGTAGAGTGTGTTTGTCTATGTTTAGTGGGTAGTGTGTGTGTTTGCATGTCTGTGTGTGTGTGTGTGTGTGTGTGTGTGTGTGTGTGTGTGTGTGTGTGTGAGAGAGAGAGAGAGTATGTGTGTGCCGTTTAGGTATGAGTGTGAGTGTATGTTGTGTTTTCTTGTGAGTCTGTCAGTGTCTTGGGATGGAGGATTTTGTAAATGTTTGCCGCGGTCTTAACAGGTCAAGCCATGAAATAGGATTTTGCTGCTGTGTTGTTGTTTGTGCTGCATGTCTCTGTGTATTGTATTTATGTGTGTACAATACATACAGCACTGTACCATATGTGTGTGTCTTGTATGTAAGGTAATGTGTGTATGAATGGTGTGTGTGATGCCAGTCTTTGTCTCCAATGCTCCTCTCCTCTCCTCTCCTCTCCTCTCCTCTCCTCTCCTCTCCTCTCCTCTCCTCTCCTCTCCTCTCCAGTAACAACAGCAACTCCTCTGAACCTTTCTCTTCTTTTCTTTTCTCCCTTTCTCTCCTCCCATGTCCCCTCTTCTCTCCTCTTCTCTCCTCTCCTCTCCCCCGCGCTCAGCAGGGTGGTTAAATTGTCCATAATGCATAAACGCTCGTTTATAAAAACTGACAGACGCGACCGTCGTTTGCAGAAATTAATTACTTCTCTGAGCGGAGCAGAGTGGCGTGGTGTGGTGCGGCAAGGCTAGAGCTTCTGCTGTCAGTCACACCCGACCACCCAGACAGCCCTCACAGATCTCACCAGAGATCACACGTTAGCCTGCAGAGAGAGGAGAGGAGAGCAGAGGAGAGGAGAGGAGAGGAGAGGAGTAGCAAAAAGCTGTAAGGAGGAGAGGAGAGAAGAAGGGAGAAGCATTGGAGAGGAGAGGAGAATGGAGGAGCATTGAGAAGGGTAGAGGGAGGGAAGAGGAGAGAAGAGGAGAGAACCATTGGAGGGGAGAGGAGAAAGGAGGAGCATTGAAGAGGAGAGGAGAGGTGAGGAGGGTAGAGGAGAGGAGAGGGGAGGAGAGGAGAAAGGAAAGAAAAGGAGATGAGAGAAGAGGAGAGGAGAAAGGAAGGGAAATGAGAGGAGTATAGAGGAGAGGAGCAGAGGAGGGGAAGAAGGGTTGGAGAGGAAGACAGACAGACAGACAGAGAGAGAGAGAGAGAGAGAGAGAGAGAGAGAGAGAGAGAGAGAGAGAGAGAGAGAGAGAGAGAGAGAGATGGAGCGAGATAGAAATGACCAGAGGTGGAAATTACCAGAGAAGAGAAAAAAAGGCCAGATCACCGACAGATCAGAGCTATCCTCTGTCAAATGAAAAAAAAATATTTTGTAAAAAGGATAAAATAATAATCAAGGGCATAGAGTTTATGTTGATGTTGTGCTGATTGTTATTTTGTCCTCCTGCCTGTAGCTAAATTGAATAAATTGCATTAATCTGTGTGGGGTTAATGGAACCGATCTGGTCCGTGGCGTGGCGTTGCGTTGCGATACCAGTGGAGCTAATGATAAAAGTGTGCCGCCCCTTCCTCGCTGACACGCCGGCGATGGAGACGGAGACGGCTTTTAGCATAATGAATGGCAGGTCAGTCAAATGCCAACGTTTCTTCCCCATTAATAGATGGCTCATCTGCCGCTTTGCATGATAATTAAACAGAATCTGCTAAATTGTTTTCCCCCCCCTCCTTTAATACGCTGAATTCATGCCACGAGGACTTCATTGCGGCAGAAAGTGATTTACCAGATCACAGATCATTTGTCTTATTATTGTCTTGAAGTTATAGGCTACTTCACTCATAGCAAAGCCCAAGGTAGGTTTTCCAGTGATGGTGCGTCTGGAACCTTAGTAGTGCCTACTTGGATGAAGTTGCTTTAACCTGCTATAGTTATTGTACAGTATTTATAAGGTTAATGAAGATTTGAAAACACCTCTGAAGAGTTGTCTGCCTTACTTTTAGTGGTTGGATCCATATTTCTGATATCATTTAAAAATACCTTTTTATGGAAATTGATGGCCTACTGTGCATTGATGACATAGACCTACAATCCAAATGAAATTAGGAATGCAGTTACCCACTTCCATGAATGTAGACTAAAAAATGACAGAACTTTGCCAAATTTTAATTAGTTATCTAACAAATCTAAATGTCAACTCTCGTGTATTCATGTCTGACAAAAATGATGAGAAATAGATATTGGCAATGATTTGACATTTGCACAAGGTGTGTAGCCTAAGCAGTATGGAAATCCCTTCACAAATCTCTTTCAGCAATAGACCTTTTAACATACACCGTGCAATATACGTATGCGTAATGTGGCATGAGAAGATTTAAAATATATATTTGCTGGAGAGTCAGCAGAATACTATAGGAAACTCTTTCTAACATCTCCTCAAAATGTCATATTAGCATAGCTATAGTCGCGAAATGCAATGCAATAGCCTGATGACCAGAAATAATCACACATTGTGTTGGAAAGTATAGTATATTGTTTCTGTCTCTTTATTTGCATATGCAGGTCTGGACATAGGCTTAGGAATGGGCTGAATATAATCAGCAGATAAGCCATCGTCACTGTAAATTGTTAGCTAATTACAGTAAATAGGTTTGTATAGGCCTACAGAATTGTTTAAAATAGTGCAAACGCTTTTGAGTTTCATGTTTTTGGATCTCTGAGTTGGCTAGTGTTGGACCTAGTGCGACTGAATGCTATCTTTATCCTTACCAAACCAACAAATACCATACCATTCCACTGGTTGTATGCTAGCCACGCCATGCCCTCCTAGTGATGCAACACCTTCTGTGTTGCTTATAGTCAGGCCAAGAGCAATGTAAATATTGCTTCTGATTTCCCGAAGAATCTGGAACTCCACCCACTTTGTCAGGAACCAATCAACCAGTACCAAACCAAGGGAGGCGCGGGTCAACAATGCTGTTTGGGAAATGTTAATTGTTATGCTCTTGGTCAGACCAAGTCTCAAAGAGATTTGAAAGTCGAAGATTATCAGGTTAGTTTTATGCTGACATGGTCATGTGCATACACATTACCGTACTGTAGATAAATGTGTCTTATGCCGTGTACAGACCAAGACCGAACTATGCTGCCTGGTAGCGTGGGTAGCAGAAGAAGTTTCGCCTTGAATTCGCTGTATTCGCTCGAGACGCAGCATTGACATGTTTGATTCAGCTAATCACATAACGACTCTGGCTTGACAGCCTGGGACATTCGGAGATATGAACGTTCTGATTGGTTTTCGGCGAACAGCGTCAGAGCGAATTCGCCTGCGATTAGATTTAGTTTAATCGTCAAAATTCGCTCTGGTCGCGCAAGAAACTTCGCTCCTGGCGAATTCGCTTTGGTAGCGCAGGTCGCGTGCCCTCCATAGAGAAATAATGACTTCCGTCGCTTCATTCGCTCCGTTCGCTCTTGGTCTGTACACGGCATTACAGATTCTGTTAAAATGAAAATGCCCCAAGACACATTTCCTTTACTACGCCACAACAGATGTTCAGTTTCCTCTCAGGTGTTGTTAAATACCATGCCTTTTGGAGCTGCTGCAGCTTGATGTTTTGACAGCCTGCACAAACCCTGTTTTTCTCACAATGAAATTTAGATAATGTAAAGAATTGCTGTAACCACTCTCCTGAGATCTCCGTCCGTCATGCAGTTTGATTAAATCTAAAAAAGGCTATTTTAATGACACTGTTTTGTAAGTGTTCCCTGTATTGTTTTCTGACATTGAATGAAGGTTATAAATCCAATGGTGTGTTTGTGTTCTTGCTGCTGCATCGCAACTCAATACTAGCAAAAAAAGATATGCGTTCAGAATACTAATAGCACCAACACAATATAAGCTATATGTTTCGGCCTTTCAAGCCTTTTTTAGATAGCTCAGTACACCACATCAACGTGCTTTATACACTCTCAACCATTGCACCTCTGTTTGTCTGTTTGTTTGCTTGCCTGCCTGCCTGTCTGTCTGCCTGTCTGTATGTCTGCTTGTTTGCCCTGCAGTATGTGTCATCACATACTACACACACACACACACGCACGCACATACACACACACACACACACACAGGCACACTATGTGTCCCATCATGTATGATGTCGCCTACAGCAGTAGGCCAGGGGACCAGGTTGCCACGAGTAATTGAACTGATTTTATGCTGCAAATGTCTGAATAGAAATAACATTCTGAAAGTGTAGCGTAGTAATCTATCAGCACACTGCATTTTCTGATATAATGGGTGCAAGGGATGATATAATGGGCATGGATATTATCCGATAATCTGATATGGGTTATGTTTTAGGCTGAGGGAATGTGTCTGTGTGTCTGTCAGCAGGATTACCCAAAAATCTGTTGCCATTTTCATCAGCTCTGCATCTGGATCAGGAACGTAATCCAGGATTTTTTCCCCTCTACTTTCTTTTTTGACATCATGAAATCGGTCATATTGGCCTCAATGGAGGAGGAGGTCTGTGTTTTTTTGTGAGTTTTTAATATGGTATTATAGAAGTGTGATCGCTTCTCTCCATCCTGTCATTAGGTCCTCTGGTCATCCTGTATCAGTCAGGCCTGTCACAACCTGGCAAGCAAACTAGGCAGTTGCCCAAGGGGCCCCATCTGAAATGGGGCCCTCTGGTAATCACTGGTTATATACTGTATACTTGTATTCAGATGACAGCAATGAAAACTTTGTGAGTGAGGTTAAACCTAAAATTCAAATTCCCTAAATTCAATGACCGAAAAGTGCAATGATGCTATCAAAATCTCGGCTTGTGAGAGGGCTTGTGAGAGGGGCCCTCCCCAGTAGTTTGAGTTTGAAAGAAAACAGGGCCCCATGTCTCCCTTTGCCAAGGGCCCCCAAAATACCTAGAAACTGCCCTGGTATCAGTGGGTGTGGAAGAGAACAGCAAGGGCCATGTGAATAATAACTCTGGGTGGTTCCAGGCATTTCCCTCAGCCGGGGTAATGGAACCTCTGGCAATAAGATGTCACACACAGAGAGGATGTGGCCAATTCCGATTCCGAAACGAGTTTATAAAAAGAACCGACCGACCAACAAATATTTTTTAGCTGTATTTTCCTACAAGAACTGCCTGGAGTATAATAAGAAACGTGTTGTTTCGAAACATTTTTCTATGCAGACTACATCTAGCAAACAAGATTTAGATAGCAAGACTTGCTCTGTCTATATGTACATGTAGTAGTTGTATGTATGCCTGCAGAGACTGGCCTTTGACTGGCATTGCAATTACTTGTGTTATGTGATACTTGCGGAGCTCCATTAAAATGTATGCTTTTTTGCCTCCCCCAGAATAAGAGGCAGGTATTATGAGGTGAACCTTGACCACCTGCTGACTTAATAAGGCACGCATGATGATTAAACATGTCCCAACCCTCCTGAAAGATAGGTGGTCGGGTCGGTCTCGGCTAAGGCTAAGGCGGCCCTCCCCACCGGCCCTGTATTTTCCCGCTGTGCGATCTTATGGTTTCCATTAGTTTAAACTAGAGAGCCTCTTCGGCATATGCTAATCGGAAAACATGATTTCACATAATATAACGCTCCCCTTCACATTTTTGACTTTATTTATGATAGTATTGTGAAGATGGTGAGAGGAAGCGAGTGGGGAGAGAGAGACGGGGAAGGACCGGCAAAGGACCTGGGCCGTGAACCGAACTCGGGACGGCCGCGTAGCGAACGAGTGCCCTACTGTTTGGCCATGGCAGGGCCCTGCTGTGCTATCCTATGGTTTCCATTAGTTTAGAGAGCCTCGACCAATTGCTCTTGGGGCATATGCTAATCGGAAAACACGACTCCATATAACGCTCCGCTTCACCTCTTCGAACAAATATTTAAAGTGATTCAGTGTGAACATTGTCACTAACTTTGCTGAAGTGTTTAGGCATCCGCCGTTAATTTCGTCTTGTTCAAATATGGATTTTGTCCTCTATGGCAATGGCACGGCACGGGAAATTGTTTTCCGATGAATATGCCGGTTCTCTAGTGACCGTGCGAGAATGCAGGTGTCGTGTCAACATATGGGGACGGAGCCTCATTAGCCTACGTGTACGTGTGTGCGGTGTGCCTTAGCTGCAGCGTGACAGGCAGAGGAACTTGATTAATGTCTCTCCCTTCAATAATTACAGAGCTCTCATCTTTCATTTTCATGGTGGCACATTTCGCATATAGTAGCCTAGTACCTTGCCTAAGCCTTCACCCTTCTCCTGCTATTTTTTAATGATCTAAAATTCAAACAATGGCCCGATGGTCTTTAGAAAGGGCACCGCTCTTTATGACTGCGCAAATGATGGTGTGTTTGATTTTTTTTTTCTTTTTAGTGTGAAGTAACTGTCTAAGGAAAAAAGGGCAGTCCTGGCCCTCCTCTTCCTCTTCACTGAAATATGTGTTTTGGAGTAAAAATGGCCAGTGCTCTCGATTGTTTCTCTTTGTGAGGGCAGATGGTTGTGCCTGTGGTCATGGCAGGACTGGGCTTCTGTGTGGCTCAGAGACACACTGTTTTTCCTGTGTGTTCATCCATCACAGTGTTTTCCCAGCTGTGTCATAACCGAGGCGTAGAGCCCTTTTTATTCTCTCTTGCTCTCTTTTTCTCTCCACTCTCTCTCTCTCTGTCTCTCTCTCTCTCTCTCTTTCTCCCTGTCCCTCCATCCTCTCACTGCTTTCTTTCTATGTTCGAATGGGAATAATGCCTGTGAGTTTTAGGCGATCAGTTTCCTGCTTGGCTGGGGAGGCTCTTTGAAGAGCGCAGCAAGAACAATTACCAAGAGTCAGAGTCTGAAGCCCTACTGACAGCTTGCACTCATGCTAGCTGTGCCCGGCCTAACCCTTTATTTGCAACTCACCCAACCCCCAACCATATATTTTAACATGCTACCTGACTATCCCATCCCTTTCACCAGCATGTGCATACTGTATGTGTGAGCAAACACACACACGCAAGCACACACTCACACACACATGCACACATCTGCAAACGCTCTCCGTCCTCCTCTCTCACTATAGCATGGTCATTTTTCCCACAGTCTTCCATGGCCACCTACCGCATACATACACACACCCTACACACATTCTCGGTAACCACAGCGTGCGCGCGCACGCACACACACACACAGGCACAGACACACACACAGACACAGACACACACACACACACACACACACACACACACACACACACACACACACACACACACACACACCTTCTTCCTCTCCCCTCCTACCAAGTGCTGAAATGTTCCACTCCAGCTTCCCTTCCTCATGTCCAGGAACATTGGCTTTTTGACAGCATGTCTAGCAATAGTTACAGGCTGCCATCATGTTTTAGCGTAGGCTATGTATCGCATGCTAGTGCATTCTGCGTGTTGGTGTGACGCCTTTTGAAGTTAAGGCGTGTTCCTCAAATGCAACGGTAAAGCGCTTTCATGCACTTTTGACACGTGAGAATTTTTGCACAGTTTTCCTGCCATGTCTGCGATTTTCTTTTGCCACAGCGTATTTCTGTTGCTAAATGCAAATATGCTTTGCTGTGCCCTAACCAAAACCACCCCTAAACCTAACCAGTCAGTAAAGCAATGTTTCTGCTGCTTTATTTTTTGCCAAGAATAGCGAAATAAGCAAGGGATTGGTGAATTTCTTGCTAAATTGTGCCCTGACCAAAACCATCCCTAAACCTAACCTGTCACAGGGCGTTGTGGAGCACGCCTTAACTTGCAAAGACGTATTGGACACACACAATAGTCATTTCAAATTAGCGTGTCATCTATACGCAAGTCATGATGCCATGTTGATAGTTAAGTCATTGCGAAAAGTTAGATGAGCAGCCATGGCACAAGTTACATCAAATGGCAGCAGTGGCACATTGGTTTGGGGTTTGGTCTATCAATCTGGGGGTTGTTGGTTAAAATCCCCAATGACCCATCCCTACACCTCCATCCAAGGCTGAAGTGCACTTGAGCAAGGCACCTAACCCCACACTATTCCAGTACTGCAAATAACTGTCAGTCGCTTTGCATGAAAAAGCATCAGTGAAGTGTAATGCAATGTAATGTAATAAGGATTCAATAAGGCTACAGTCTGCATGGTCTGTTTTTTCATAGTTCTTTCTCCCCTTTGTAAAAGTGCCTGTTTGTTACACCTTTGTGTGTTCTTGGTTGTATTCTGAGTTGTCTGTAGTATTTGCAGTGTAAATGATAGGCCTAAATTATTGTAAACGTCTTATATTAACTAATAGTATTTTTTACAGGGCTATATTATATTACTATGTGGATATCTCCACGACGTGTGCAGACCTTTCTTTCCTGTGTCCTCAATTTCATCATGTGAGTGTTACACACTGCATCATTATCATCCTTTTCGTTTCTGTCTCCACAGTTATCTTTGCATCTCTTCACATTACATCAAAATGCTGTCTCTATATGACAGTGTCCCTTTATAGTTGACCCCTTTACTGTTTGTACACTGATAGGACCTCATTTGGCTGTGCACTCACCGTTGGAGCAGAATGGACCATGCACTGTGCATTTGTAAAGAAACTAGCCAGGTGTTTTTTTCCGAAATAAGAAGATGGATGCTCACGATAACTTCAGATATGAAGTGGGTGCCACAGACACGGGCATTCCTGTTGGTGTCCTCACTCCAGTCAGAACATTTCTTGTAACCACAAACATATATGCTTTTGGAACAGCCTCTTCCCGCTCTGAATAGCTTAACAAGTGTACTTTTCAGGATCTCTATTTTTACGAACGTACACGCTTCAGGACGGCAGGTCTCCTCTCTTTAGGGTCTGCGCTGTCCGCACTGTCTGCCGGTGATAGGGCTCTAATGTTGCAGACAGACCCCATGAACACGGTGATAGTCTCATTCTGTGCCATTGTGACAAAGCTGCCCCATGCGATATGAAGAGACTGCTGCGTTTCAAATGTTAAATGAGTTTTCATGGTGTTGGTGTCAAAACTGCTTGCTGTGTTGACCTTAAACATTGTGCCAGGCTTGAACACACACACACACACACACACACACACACACACACACACACACACACACACACACACACACACACACACACACACACACACGAGCGCGCACGCATGCACATACACACACACACACGAGCGTGCACGCATGCACATACACACACACACACACACACACACACACACACACACACACACACACACACACACACACACACACACACACACACACACACACAGAGCGTGGCTTTATTCTTCTATGATCTGACATTCAAGAGTGTTGTGGTGTATCAGCGTATCTCCCCATGAGCTCTCAGTGCAAGGTGTCACTGTGTTTCAGCTGGTGTGCTCATCTCTTTTGTGGGCTGCCAGACAGCAGTATGGTGTGAAGAATGAAACGCCAAAGCAGACATGACCAAAAAAACAAGGCACAGAGGAGAGACTCTGCAACAGACATGAAACATGTGTGTGTGTGTGTGTGTGTGTGTGTGTGTGTGTGTGTGTGTGTGTGTGTGTGTGTGTGTGTGTGTGTGTGTGTGTGTGTGCGTGCGTGCATGTGTGTGTGCGTGCATGTGTGTGTGCGTGCTGTGCATGTGTGTGTTCGTCTGTGTCTGTGTCTTTGTCTGTGTGTGAGAGAGAAAGAGAAAGAGATAGAATAAGGAATAAGATAATGGAAAGAAACAGAGGAGTATGTGTTGGGTGTGCATTGTACCAGTAGGGGGCCTCGGCTGTTCGCTGTGTGCCTTGCTGCTCTCTCTTAACTGCATTCTGCCTGTGAGCTCAGTTGACTTCAGGGGGAGAAAGGCAGTGAGTGAAAGAGAGAGGGAGAGAGAGAGGGAGCGACAGAGAGAGAGGGAAAGCGAGAGAGAAAAAGAGACAGGGGGAGCAAGAGAGAGAGAAAGAAAGAGAGAGGGAGACAGAGAGAAGGAGCCAGAGAGAGAGAGAGAACAGGAGAGAGAGAGAGAACAGGAGCGAGAGAGAGAGAGAGAGAGAGAGAGAGAGGGAGAAAGGGGGAGATAGAGAGAGAGGCAGAGAGGCTGGTTTAGACCCTCCCACCGGCAGCAGCCTTTCAGGGGGAAGAAAGCGTTGTGGAAGTCCCTCCTCCTGCCCGCTGTATGGAGGAGGACCGTAGTGTAGCCCCGCTGAAGGCAAAGCCCACTTAGTCCCCTCTGCCAGCACCACACACACGCCCACACACACACACACACACGCTCAGAGAAACACACACTCGCATACACACACATGCACCAAAGACACACGCGCATACACACACACATCCTCCCTCCCTCCCTCTTCCTCACACACGCTTGCACGCACGGGCAGGCAGCCACAAACACAGCCACACAGCCAGCCACGGGTGCACACACACTCTCCAGCTCTCGCGCATACACTCACTTACTCTCGCACGCACACACACACACGTATTATA
>NC_085861.1:11767074-11782074 GCF_034702125.1 Engraulis encrasicolus
CGCTTCATCGGTTACGTGTGAATTTAAATGGCCACAGTCCTCCAGAGTCGATATATATGTAATGATACTACATGTTGGCACACTACTCGTGTGTGGCAGGTCCATATATTGTTAGCCAAAGATGTGTGATGAGGGAAAGTGTGTGTATTTTTTTTTAAAAATGAGACAGTGGGGACATTCATCTGAATACAGAAGCAGCATGTTGGGACCACAGCCAGAACACAGGAAGCATAGAAAATGGCCTGTTTCTCCTTGTAGAGAAGGGAAAAGATAGAAGAAAAGAGGACAGGATAGATGAAATGAATGCGTCTGCGTCTGTGTGTGTGAGAGAGATAGAGACGGAAAGAGAGAGAGTGTGTGTGTGTGTGTGAGAGAGAGAGAGAGAGAGAGAGATAGAAAGAGAGAGAGAGAGAGAGAGATAGAAAGAGAGAGAGAGAGTGTGTGTATGTGTGTGTGTGTGAGAGAGAGAGAGAAAGAGAGAGAGAGAGAGATGTGAGGGGTAGAGAGAGAGAGAGAGGGCGAGGAAAGAGAAAGAAAGACTGAAGAAGGGAAGTAAGGGAGGGCTAGAAGAGGCCCTTGTCCTAGAGTAATGGGCCTGTTGCATTTTTAATAAAGGGCCACTTTGTAACAACGAGAGGCTGATGGATTTTCTGCTTTTAAAGGGGCTTACTTGGCATTTATTTATTTATTTGTCTATTTTCTTCGCCGCGTTGCGCAGCGTCCTTTTAGGGCATGGGGTGTAAGTGCTCGACAAAGACTCCATATAGGGGGATAAATAGTGGAGGCGGGAGAACGTATAACCCTAAGCCACGGAGAGGCCAAGCGAGAGCAAGAGAGATCGATCAAGGTCTACCGTCAATGCTGCCGACCCGCCCCCCTGGACACCGGCAGAGAAATGAGGGGGCCACGCTACTACGCTTGCTTGGCTCTCCTCAGCCCTCGCGGCCAGGGAAATGTGTGTCTCGCTGCCAAATGAACACTGGGGAAGCACTGCCATGCCATGGCCATTGCCAGCCATCGCCATCTCCAAGGCTGGGCTAGGGGAGAAATAGGCCCCGCACACTTTTGTATTAAAGGGGCCCCCTCATAATGGGCTCCTATTTTCAGAAATATAATATATATATTTTTTGTTTGTTTTACATGTCTGAAAATAGGGGCCCACAAGGGTACAGAGCCCACCGGGAAATGCCCGCTTTGGCATATGGCCATTCAAGCCCTGGTGGTGTTTGTGCACTGTTTGAACCATTGAGAAAGAGTACGAAGTGTTGGTTGCATATGACTGGGAATGGGCAAAGAGAACAAAGAGCTTGGATGAATGCAGGATTTTTTCAATTTATTTTATTTTTTAGGACTGTTTGATTTTGAGATGTTTTCAAGAAGCAAGTGGGAGAGAGAGATCGAGAAGGAAAGGCGAAATGACCTCGGGCTGGATTCGAACTCGGGTCCCCGGTGTGACAGTGCAGTGCAGTGCCCTACCCATTCAGCCACGGCAGGGCCAGCAGGTTTTTCTTTTTTGAGTACCGTTTGATGGCATGAATGGCTTGTCAGAGTTAAATCCATACCAGTGTTTCTCAACCAGGGTGCCGGGGCACCCTGGGGTGCCGCAGGCCCTCCTCAGGGATGCCGCGGAAACGTGGCTGATAAATAAATTATGTAATTTAACACATATTTGTCTAAATTAATGAAGTATTGCTTAGTCAGTGGAGTCTTTCATCTGCCATTTATGCACAATAAAGTAAATTTAGGTTGCCCCAGTAAGCTGCAACTTCGAACGTAGGTTGTGTGACGTCTCCAAATGTGTTACTTTTCTAAGCTTTTGCATATCTCTATACTTAAAGAATCTATGCGTTTGTGGTATCCGATGCGATGCCATGTTACAGATTGTTGCTTTGGGGTGCCTTGAAAATTTTCAGTAATTGAAAGGGTGCCTCGCCTAAAAAAAGGTTGATAAACACTGATCCATACCATCTCGTTTTTTTGTTTAACTTGCTGCATGATTTGTGAGGCGGTCACTTGGGAAATGTGTATCGTACTACACATTCTGTCCTGTTCAGGTCTGCCGCAATGTACCGTATATATTTTTTATAAATGTAATACATGTATGAGGTATTCCTCCCGAGGCGATTGTAGTATTATGTATTCATGCTCACTCATGCATGCACACGCCAATTCATCTCTTTTAGAGTATCAAATTTATGTTATGGACTCACCTCTAGGGCCGCGGTTTTAGAATGCATACAAGAATTGAAAAGAAAGGAACTCAATGAATTCTTATCTGCGCGTTGAGAAACAGCCCTGTCTGCATCGTACAAATAAATAAATGCTGTTGACTGCGATGGTTCTATAACACTTACATTTAGCACCAGGGCACGGGCACATTTGTCTTTGCACTGAACGGATGAAAGCCCATTGCCCATTGGGAAACTCCAACTCCCATTGTCATTGTGACACAGCACTCCACAGCACACAAGTGAACACTGCACACTGCACACAACGAAATTGCATTTATGCCTCACCCGTGCAAGGGGGCAGCCCTCAGTGGCGCCCCATGGGGAGCAGTGCGGTGGAACGGTACCATGCTCAGGGTACCTCAGTCATGGATAGGGATGGGGGAGAGCACTGGTTGATTACTCCCCCCACCAACCTGGCGGGTCGGGAGTCGAACCGGCAACCTCTGGGATGCAAGTCTGACGCCCTAACCGCTCACCCATGACTGCCCAGATGGAGGGCTCAGTTTTTTTCCTTTTCATTTCTTTCTTGTGGGCCAAGTAAAAGTGTATTAATGAAACGCGGGTGAAAAATGGCGAGGGAGGGAGGTTGATTCTTGTCTCGGCGTAGTGTGGGAGAGAGATGCTGACCGGGGGCTATTCGCAGGGACATTCCATCCTCTGTTGTCGTCCTCTCCCACCTTCCACTCACCGCTCACGCCTCGCTCCCCTGTTTTTTAATCAGACAGACTCTCCTCTCCCGAGCTCTGGAGAACAGAACACCCAAGCCACCCACCCGTCCACCTACCCGCCACCTCTCCTATCCACCCATCCACCCCCCACCTCCTCTCTCCTATCCACCCATCCACCCCCCACCTCCTCTCTCCTATCCACCCATCCACCCTCCACCTCCTCTCTCCTATCCACCCATCCACACCCCACCTCCTCTCTCCTATCCTCCACCCACCACGTCCACCTTCCGAGCTATGGAGAACAGCCACCCATCCACCTAACCCCCACCTCTCACCTCCTGCCTGTTATCCTCCATCCACCACCTCCTCTCTCCTATCCTCCACCCTCCACCTCCACCTCCTCTATCATATCCACCTCCTCTCTCCTATTCCGCACCCACCTCCTCTCTCTCCTGTCCTCCACCTCCTCTCTCCTATTCCCCACCCACCTCCTCTCTCTTCTGTCCTCCACCTCCTCTCTCCTATTCCGCAACTCCCACATTCTCTCTCTTACCCCCACCCACCACCTCCTCTCTCCTATCCCCCACCCACCTCCACCTCCTCTCTCCTATTCCCCAACTCATCCCTCCTCTCTCTTATTCCCCAACTCCTCCCTCCTCTCTCCTATCCCCCACCCACCACCTCCTCCAGCTCCACCACCCCCACCACCACCAGTAGCGGCGGCTCTCATTTCTGCACAGCCTAAACCAAGGACACCCACCCAGGGAGGATCGTACAAGCAAAGCATCATAAATCCTGGAATTCAGTCTCGCTGGGATTTAGCAAAAAAAAAAGAAAAGAAAAAGACAGAAGGAAAAAAAACATCTCCCTTCACTGCATAGCACACACACATCCCTCTCAACAACCCACCGTCACCACCATCCACCTCCCAACGCACACGCGCGTGCGTGCGTGCGCGCGCACGCACACACACACACACACACATGAATACGAAAAAAACACACACACACACACACACACACACACACACACACACACACACACACACACACACACATACACACACATACACACACACACACATACACACACAAACTCATGCATACCTCTCCGCTTTAGTACCCACAAGAGAACTCTGCCTAATCAGATTCAGCCTCAGCTGCGTTTAACCCTGCATAACGACAAGGCTATTCTCCATGCTCCATTGGAGTAACAGCCGTGTGGCACCCAATACAGTCAAGTAAAATTAAAGGCATTAAAGATGGCTATGCGATAGCGGAACGGGCTCGGGGAAGTCTTCCTGTTTAGCATCCTCCCCCCCATCCCCCTACACCTTCATCTCCTCCTCTTCCCCCTACACTCTCATCTCCACCACATCCTCCTCCTCCTCCCCCTCCCATCCTCCTGCACCTTCATCTCCTCCTCCTCCTCCCCTACACCTTCAACACCCCCACATCCTTCTCCTCCACCTCCTTCTACCTGCTCCTCAACCTCCTTTTCCTTCTCTTCCTCCTCCTTACACTCTTAAAAAAGATTGGTTAAAATAAACAAAAAATTTGTAGTTTTTAACCGATCTGTTCGATTAATATGTGTCCGAGAGAAATATTAGTCAAAATAACCGATTAGACTTTAGTTAAAATTTCAACCAATCTAGATCGGTTAAAAAACTAACCAATTCCATATCGGTTGTTTTGACCAATAGATTGGTTATGTTTAACCAATCTTTATAAGTCAAAAATGTACCAATCCCCCAATGGTTGTTTTGACCAATTTGTTCGATTAATATGTGTCCGACACAGATATTGGTTAAAATTTTAACCGATTTGCTTGGTTAGATGGACACTGCAATTACTTCACTTCAAATTAACAGTTTCAAAGCTATATCAATCATAACCAATAACCAAGATTTGAGTTTGTTTTCACAAAGTTTATTAACAATTTAATTTCAAAAGGCTTTAAAGCACTGATCTGAAAGGATGGGGATACAGTAACTTACAGCAATCTGTTCCTTCCCAACACTGATGATGGTAAAGTTGTGTGGACACAACAAAAAGACAGGCTGGTATTAAGGGACATTTAAAAAAAAAAGAAAAATCAAAAGCAGAGGTAACATTTTATGCTTGGTGAGCCGTTTTCAACGAAAATTCAAATTACAAATGCATGCATATCCTGTGACTATTACTTACTTACAAAACGTTAAGGTTGTGCTTGACAACCGGAGAAAACCTCAGAGTCAACATGATCTTACTTTAAGTTATATTCAAAGAACAGTACATTTTTGCAAAACAACGAGGCAAGTATCACTTAGAATGGCATACAATGCTGTTTCTCCAGTACCAGGTAAATTACCTGAAATTGCATAGGATGTAGTCTGCATGTCAGTGGAATCAGAAGTAATTAAAATGCACATGGTGTGGAGTGGTGGTGACTGCGTAGATGTTTAAAAAAATGTCCAGTGACTACAGAGCAACTTGAAGTGAGAAATGTTCCAGTACCTTGGCCCACGTGTTGGTTGAGATGGTTATATCGTACACATATTCAAAAGAGGCAAAAACAGAGTTAAACTGTGGTGGATATGCCAAGTTACACACCCAGTAGAGCATGAAAAGCTTGTCACTGCGCAAGTCAGGCAATCAGCAACAGGAATGGTTACGTTGTCATCCATGGCAGTGATGACAATGCCGTGTCAAACTCTCGCCTCCTAGTAGTGGGGTCCTTGAAACCTTCTCAGTGTCAGTGCCGAGGGATGCAAAGTTGGTTCCAGTCTGAAATAATTTTTAAGATTTGAGAGAGAGAGAGAAAGAGAGAGAGAGAGAGAGAGAGATACATCAATGGTGCTTAGCCCCATAATGCACGCCATACCATCTGAAACATGCTGTAATAGTCATTGAAAGGTTAATTGCCAGTACTACTCTACTATGACATAACATAGGGCCTTTAGTAATGCACTGCGACTCAGTAATTGCCATTCTGGTAACCACAAAATTTATAACGCCCTGTTTTAACAGGTTATATAGAAAGCTTTACTCTACTGAGTGAACGGTATAAATCATGCAGTATCTGGAAGCTTAATTAACACCAAGTATAGCCAAAATCAACAATGCACACAACTATATCGTGACTTGTTCTTTCTAAATAAAGGTTAAAAAAATGTCTGGCAGACGTACCAAACTTGGCATCTCCAGAAAGCGTGGAAATTTCTCAAAGATGTCACGCATGGAGGGGGAGTCCTCAGCGATCCTGAAAAATACAACAAATTGAGAAAATGTAACCCAAATACTCCAATCAATGAAACGGTGGGCTCAGTGTCATAGGCCTAACAGCAGAAGGCATCAAGGGTGCGTTTGTAAACTGACGCTCTGACCACACAACAATTGGTAATGTCATGTATGAGCAGTGGTGGACAAAGTAAAAGTAAAAGTTTTTTTTTTGTTTTTAAACAGTTTCTTTCCAACACAGGTAACTTATCTGAGTAAAAAGTAGACCAATGTACTTGTCTTACAATGAGCTGATTCTGCACAGGTTGGATTGAGTTTGTGGTGGGTTCTTGTTAGGTTTTTATTGTTTTTCAGTAATAACACAGTCTATCTCAATAGGTAGGTATACTGGAGCAAACGGTGTAACAGCTATGTAATATCATGTGCTACTGTTGTAATTACACCACAAAAGTACTTTTACTTTGTCCACCACTGTGTACGAGTGTGTTATTCAGACTGTTAGATAGTAGACATTTGAAACACACATTTGGTGCAGATTTATTAAAATTTGCTTACCGGTACATTTAGAAACTGTTTTTTTTCAGTATTTTTAGACATGGTGCTACAAAGGGGATCAATGTACTGTAACCAGGCAGCTGCCATCCTTAACCCTGTAGTGCAGCGTTATGGCTCTATGTAATGTCATAGCAATGTTGTTTTATGTGTTTAAGCATTTTCAGCAAGTGAATAGGGTCGCTGGCGACCTATCCTCTCAAAATAACACAAAAGATGAACAGGATGCATCTCTGATTAACAGTGTGTCGTTCAAACTGTTAAGACATTTGAAACACACATACATGTGGTGTACATTTGTGAATGGTTGCTAACCTTTAGAAATTCTGTCAATGTTCAGAAGCATTTGCAGACATGGTCCAGGGGGCTCAAGTACGACCAGAGAGCAACCATCCAGCAATAAGGATATCTTCTCACCTGCACACAACATTAACACACAACACACAACATTAATTTGCATCTCATATTGACAGCATGAAATACATAGCATGTTTAACACTTCGACTTTTATAAAATACATGGATTAGTTTTGTGTGAATTCATGAACTTAAACTCACCTCTTGCAACAGTGTTTATTTTCTCTGAGGTACACCACACCAGAGGAATCACTCAGTGTAATCAGACAGCTTCCATGTAGGATCCTTCAGTAATATTCTCAGTCATCTGCAAAGCATGACAGCACAAAACATGAACATGATTATGCATTTATAGGCCTTATTATTACAAGAAAATAATGAAAAATGATAACACCGTCACCACCACGACACAATATGATGATGAATAGGCCTAGAGTATGAAACATCTAAAAGATACATGTCTGTATACATGTAAAATGTTTTTTGTTTGTTTGTTTTATATCATTGATCATTTTCCCAGACGGATTGACAACAGATGGCTCAAAGAATTCAGTGTGCTAAACTGGAGGGCAAAAAGAGCAGATTATCTATCTTTCTGGATATTTTACTCATCACTTGAAATTAAATCTAAATCTAATCTAAGATGTCACGCATAGAGGAGGAGTCCTCAACGATCCTGGAAAATACAACAAATTGACAAAATGTAACCCAAATACTCCAATCAATGAAACGGTGGGCTCAGTGTCATTGGCCTAACAGCAGAAGGCACTAAGGGTGCGTTTGTAAACTGTCGCTCCGAGCACATAACATATTGGTCATGTCATGTATGAGTGTGTTATTCAGACTGTTAGATAGTAGACATTTGAAACACACATTTGGTGCAGAGTTATAAAAAATGCTTACATTTACAAACTGATTTTTCTCAGCATTTTTAGACATGGTGCTACAAAGGGGATCAATGTACTGTAACCAGGCAGCTGCCATTATTCCTTAACTATCCTCTCAAAATAACACACGGCATGAACAGGACGCATCTCTGATTAACAGTGTGTGCTTCAAACTGTTAAGACATTTGAAACACACATACATGTGGTGTAAATTTATGAATGGTTGCTAACCTTTAGAAATTCTGTCAATGTTCAGAAGCATTTGCAGATATGGTCCACTACGACCAGAGCTACCATCCAGCAATAAGGATATCTTGGCCATCTTCTCAGCTGCAATAATAACACACAACATTAGTATGCATCTCATATTGACAGCATGAAATACAGAGCAAGTTAGAACTTTGACTTTTTAAAAATACATGGATAGGTTTTGTGTGACTTTATAAACTTAAACTCACCTCTTGCAACAGTGTTTATTTCTCTGAGGTACACCACACCAGAGGAATCACTCCGTGTAATCAGCCAGCCTTATGTAGGATCCTTCAGCAATATTCTGTCATCTGCAAAGCAAGACAGCACAAAACATGAACATGATTATGTATCAATATGCCTAATTATTACACAAAAATAAAGTTTCAAAAAATGATAACACCACCATGACACAATAGGCTGAATAGGCCTACAATATGAAACATCTATAAGATGCATTTCTTAAATTGTTTTCATTGATCATTTTCCCACACTGATTGACACCAGATGGCTCAAAGAATTCAGTGTGCTAAGCTAGAGGGCAAAAAGAACAGATTATATATCTTTCTGGATATTTTACTCATCACTTGAAATGAAATCTGATGCATAGCCCACTTGTTAAGACCTCTAAAATCACTAGGCCTACTAGTAGATCCAAAAAGGATGGGCAAAGAAATCTAAATATTTATTGCAGTAACCATACAAATTAAGCATCTTTGATTAAGCCAAAAAAAGCACCCTACACATCTGGGTGTTTCTGGGCTCATTATTTCAGGAGAAATCTGTCAAATAGGTAATGCCTATTTATTGAAAAGAACACGATCTGATGGCTGACAGTGGTTTCTCCACAGAGAGAACAGCCCACAGAGTTGGCAGTAACATAATGGGACAAAACAGCACACTGTGTGCACAATAACAAGTTCAGAATCAGTTTACTTACTCACTTCCTTTACACAACGAACAGGGAAAGGCACATGTGTTAAAACATACTTCAGAGCAAGTGTATAGTCAAAATGAGTTCGTTTCTAACAATAAAAATCAGGCATAAGTTCTGGCTACTTCAAGCTTCTGAGTCAGCTAAAAGATAAGCTGATGTTGCTAACGAACTTCTAGCTAGCTCTTCTCTCTGGTATTTGTGTTTTACTTTGGCTCAAGTACATTAACTGGATATCTTCAGAGCATAATTATACTCAAAGGGAGTTCGTTTCTAACAAAAAAAAGACTTTAGCTAGCTAATGTTGCTAGCGGACAAGAGATTCATTATTCAGTTTGGCTAGCTCTAATGTTGCTAGCGGACATTTAGCTAGCTCTTAACTTTGGCGCCAACAGTCTTACAACACTAACTTGGCATGTTGTAACTTCAGAACAAAATTATATCCAAAATGTGTTCGTTTCTAACAAGAAATCAATATTCAGTTATGAATACATCGGGCTATTTCAAACATCCCTCAACAAAGGCAACATGATTTAACCGTTAGACTATAGCTAATTGCTGCTAGCGAACCACCTCATCATGCAGCGCTAGTCGCTGGCTCTTTCAGGTGAAGAGGCTGGCGCAAACAATCTCTGGCCGGCGGGGAAGCACTCCCTTCGGCCCTCCTCCAGAAACCACTGATAGCTATGTTGCTAGCGGACATTTAGCTAGGTCTTGACTCTGACATGGGTGTTTTGGCACCACTGGACAAGTTTTATAGCTCTTTCGGAGCAAATCTATATTGTACATTTCGTAGAGTTTGTTTCTAACAAAACACAAACTTTCCAACAAAGTTGTGAAAACAACCTAGGGCTAAGTTAGCATACCGGTAGTTATAATAGTGGCCTGTTAGCGGAGGTATGGTCTGAAGACAAATTCATTGCAAATTACCATCCTGAACAAGAAACAGTTTCGTTATTCACTGTATATTTGGCATTGTCTTGAAATTATTAACGAAACATTGAAAATAAACGAACTTACCTCACAAAGTGTTTGAATTCCACCAATATCTCAAACGGCTTTCCTGCAGCACCAAGATGGCGGCTTTGTCAGAAAATTGAGAAGCAGAGTTACGTACTTGACGTTGAGCGTCAGACCTGCGTCAGTTACCAATCTCTTGAGTAGGGTCTGTCTGCGTCCTGCAAGACAGGGGCGTGTCTTGAGAAGGCGTGTCTCGAGCGGTCTGAAGGCGTGTCTCGAGCGGTCTGAAAAATGGATTACACTTACTGTCAATGATTACACCACAGCCCTTTGAAACCCGTTGGAGCCATTGAAACCCATTCAAAACTTCATTTTTTCGATCTGACACAGAATATTTTTAATTTGACCTAAAGACACACCATGGGTCCTGTTTAAAAGTTGAGAACCTCAGCTTTCCATAACTGAAAGCGGTATTTTCCTAGCAGCTACCAATCCGAAGGTAGCCTACTTTAAGTGCGGAATTACTTTTCTAAAGATAGCGTTTTGTTTCCTTGGAAACGGACGCGGTTTATGTGTTACGCACACGCTATTTGACTCGGTTTTGCACTATTATGGATGCATTTCTAATCTTGACATGTTAATGGACAATCTATGCGAATTTCATAATGTGTTTTTATGTGATATGGGAGTAAATGTGTTTACATCCCGTCTGGGATTTGTTAAAATAGCTGGCCCGCTAGTTAGCTAGCAAGTGCTAGCTCTACACTACATCATGTGTCAAAAGTGGGAAGATTTGCCGACACTCAAGGCTGTGGATATAATGAACTGGTCTGTGAATGTTTTCAAAATGTTTTGCTTTGACAAATTGCTGATATTAAACATCCAAATCCTGGTGTTTCTTTGTGTATGTTTGGGCCATTGAGACAGATCGATTGTAATATCTATTTACTTGCTAGCTAACTAGCGGACTAGCTAACAAATCCCAGACGGGCGTACTGTTAACACATTTTACTCCCATGTTCCATAAAAACGCATTTTGAAACTCGCACAGATTGTTCATTAGAATGTCAAGATTAGAAATGCATCCATAATAATGCAAAACCGAGTCAAATGACATACATTGTTTTATCGCTTCGTCAGTCTGTCTGGCTTCATCTCTGTTCCGTTTCCAAGGAAACAAAACGCTATCTTTAGAAAAGTAACCCCGCTCTTAAAGTAGGCTACCTTCGGATTGGTAGATGCTAGGAAAATGCCGTTTTCAGTTATGGAAAGCTGAGGTTCTCAGCTCTCATCAGCTGAGGTTCTCAGTATCTCATCATTATATGAAATACCGTTTAACAACTTTTATTCACTGTTTGAATTCGTATGGCGGCGCTAAATCCTGTTTCCTGCCACTACCGGTAGGCGTGTCTCGAGAAGGCGTGTCTCGAGCGAGAGGTGGGCGTGTCTTTAGTGGACGCAGGACGCAGCCGGACACTATTGAATCTCTTAGTTAACATTTGCTTAACCAATGATATTAGTCATTTTTCAACCAATCTGTTATTAAAGTTAACCAATATCTTTGTTAAATCAACCAATTTGTTCTTAACCAATGATATTAGTTGTTAGCTAACCAATTTGTTTGTTTAATAGTTACCAATGTCACAGTTAATTTGACCAATATTGCCTCAACCAACGAGATTAGTCACTTTTTTAACCAATCTCTTTTAAGGGTGTACCCTCTCCTCCTACTCCTACTCCTCCTCCTCTACCTCCTCCTCCTCCTCCTCCTCCTCGCATCCTCCTCCTCTACCTCCCTCTCATCCTCCTCCTCCTCCTCCTCCCCCACATCCTCTTACACCTTCATCTCCACCGCATTCTCCTCCTCCCCCTCCTCCTCATCCTCTCCTCCTCTTCCTCTACCTTCTCATTTTCTTCCTCTTCCACATGGGTGTGTGAAGAGCAAACATGAAGAACTCCTCCTAGTCGTTTGGAGGAAGTAAACAGTCATTTGAGTTTTGAAGTGCTGATAGTGGGAATGGTTGATTAATAACTAAATCTTTTTTTCTCTTTCCTCTTTTTGCGTGTGTACTAGCCGTGGCTTCTATAGCTTTAGCCCCGCAAGCGAATTCGGCTCCTGCTCGGATTAGCTTATGTAAATAGTCCTTTTTGTTGGCTTCCAGTTGAATTAATTTTCTCAGCCAACAGCGCTTCGTATTTTCTTTCCCCCCCCCTTCTCTTTTCCCCTCTTTGTAATCACCGTAATTCGCACGGTAGACACTCCGAAACGTGTCCAAACAAATCCAAGAGGCCTGTGTCCAAATAGAGTTACGGCTAATGACACTGAAAGCAAGCCCCCCTCCACTCCCCCACCCCCTCCCCTTCCCTTCTCCCCAGGGCCGTATTAAGATGGCCAGGGGCTGAAGGTTGCTGTGGGCCCCCTCTCTAAGGGCAAATTTTTCGACAAATTTACATAGACAGTGTTATAATTACGAAGTAGGAATTAAGGATGAAAAGTCTCCCTACTGTACTCAACAACACAACAGATTCATTTTTCAACATTGCATCTTGCAATATTGCAGTTTTTCACTTTTGGCCGATCAGGGGCCCCCTAGCAGGTGGGAGAGGGGGCCCTAAGCTGCAGCCATATCTAGCCTGTGCATTAAACCGGCCCTGCTTCTCCCTCTTTAGCCTGGTACTGACCATCCCATAATATTACCATTTCCTCTACCCTTCTCCATCCCTTCATACCACTGCTTCAGTGTACAGTACCACCTGAGTTGGTTTTCTGAGGCCGGCACACAGAGAACAGGCCCGTAGCCAGCATTGTGGTGGGGGGGAATCTTTTCCCCCCGAAAGTGGACTTTATTTGGCTCCCAGCTCCAATGTTTCCCAAATACACGAGCACACTAAAAGTATTTTAATTCAGACATACTTTATTAATTATAAGTTTGTTGCAAGTCTGTTGTTGCTGTCCTTAATTGTTTGTCTGTTGCTCCCCACTCTTAACAGAAATGGGCAGCCGTGGCCTAGTGGTTAGAGAGTTGGTCTTTCACTCTAGGGGTTGCAGGTTCGAATCCCCCCTGACCTCTCCCTACATCTCCATCTATGGCTGAAGTGCCCTTGAGCAAGGCACCTAACCCTACACTGCTCCACGGACTGTAACCAATTCCCTGAAAAATAATAACTGTAAGTCGCTTTGAATAAATGAAAGCGTCTGTTAAGTGCAATGTAATGTAATGTAATGTAATGTAATGTAATGTAAATGGACATGAATTGCTTCAAATGAGCTATCTCCCCACATAGTGTCGGTCCAGTGTTGGCCCAGTTACTGCTATCTGACAGTTATTGTCTATGAAATGGCCTTCCAGTCAAAGTGGGATGCAACGTAGTTTGGGGGTTCGAGTGGGGGTGGGCGATGGGAGGGGGGGTTCGAACGAACCCCTCGAACCCCCCCTGGCTACGGGCCTGGAGAACATTCCAGTCTCTTGCTGAGGTGGCTGTGCACAGATGTGTTAAGCTAAGGCAGCTAGACCCACAGGTACCCACTGTAGCTCACCTCAACCCTCTATCTATCTCTCTGTCCCTCTCTCTCTCTCTATCTCTCTCTCTCTCTCTACCTCTCTCTCTCCCCTTCACACACACTCCCTCTCTCTCTCTCTCTCTCTCTCTCTCTCTCTCTCTCTCTCTCTCTCTCTACCTCTCTCTCTCCCCTTCACACACTCTCCCTCTCTCTCTCTCTCTCTCTCTCACTCTCTCTCTCCCATCTCTCTCTCTTTCGCTCTACCTCTCTCTCTCCCCTTCACTCTCTCTCCCCCTCTCTCTCTCTCTATCTCTCTCCCTCTCTTTCTGGGTCGGCCTGCTTAACTTGAGACTCGAGCGGCGGCACGCCTGATTGGCTCGTTCACTGGTTCTAATTTGGCCGGTCTGCCAGTTTGACCACGTAATTAATTACCGGTATCTGTTTGCATCGTGTCACGGCCCCTGTAGGGCCAGTAATTGTGCACGAGGCGTGCATGTGTGTGTGAAGTGTGTGTGTGTGTGTGTGTGTGTGTGTGTGTGTGTGTGTGTGTGTGTGTGTGTGTGTGTGTGTGTGTGTGTGTGTGTGTGTGTGTGTGTGTGTGTGTGTGAGGTAGCGTAGGTTCTGGATGGCCGGGGATCTCGGTGGAAGGAAACGTTGCTTTAGTCACGCCAGGCGAGGCAGCACAGCCCAGCACAGCCCAGCGCAGCGTATCGCGCCGCAGTCGAGCTCCTCTTGATGGTTCAGTTCCCTTCAGCTGCTCTTACGACCACAGAGGTGTAGTCGAAGCAGAGAGAGAGAGAGGGAGAGAGAGAGAGAGAGAGAGAGAGAGAGAGAGAGAGAGAGAGAGAGAGAGAGAGAGAGAGCTACATTACTAGGGAGTGGATGGGGTGGCCTGCGGTTGGGGGTGGATGTGGTGTGCTGGGGTTGGGGGTGGGGGTGAGGTTTCCTTTGGCTGTGTGTGATTAGCTAACCTATCTGTCACACTACACTGCTCTTGATTACTGCCTCTCTGCCCCATACACCCCCCAACACACACACACACACACACACACACACACACACACACACACCACACCACTACACCACCACCACTCCATACCGACTCCGACACTGACCAGCCACTCCATCTATAATAGCCGCCCTCCCTCCTACACACACACACGCACACACACACACACACGCACGCGCACACGCACACACAGACACAAAGACACACACACACACAGACACACACACACACACACACACACACACACACACACACACACACACACACACACACACACACACACACACACACACACCAACACCAGCATCCCCATTCTGACTCCGAGCACTCAATCCATCTTATATCTATACTACCCCCCACCCCAAACACACCTCACACACACTCACCTCAAACACCCCCACCTACACCAGTGATTCTCGGCCTGTGGGCCGGGA
>NC_085861.1:11792074-11797074 GCF_034702125.1 Engraulis encrasicolus
TAGAGATATGCCAACATAATAGGTTTCTATGGGCACCTAACGTGACCAGGTTCCGGTCTACCTAAAGGGGCGTGTCATAATGCTCCTAGCATTGAATAGAACAGTCCTCAGGTCTGCCTAGGTCTTCCTAAATAAAATAATAGAACATGGAAACAATGGGCCAATGGAACCTCTCTCTCTCTACTCTCTCTGGTACCATGGTCATAGAGGTAGAAAATAACACTAGAGAGGACCCCGCCCCCCTTTATACGGCAATCTGTATCGGCCATTATCTGTAGGTAGATCAGAGAAATGGAAATGAACAGAGAATGAGGTTCACCTCTGTCAAAAATGGCTTAATCATGTGAAAATGTCCATCAACACACTATACAAGGACAATAGTTGAAGTGTGTTGCTAGCTATGTTCATAAAAGATATTATTTGATTTTTAAATGTATTTTATCGACTCATATGATTTCCTAGATATTTAGCCTGACATTTCAAATCTGGTCTTTGATTAATGTGTTACTTCATATTCACACAGTTTTGGTCAAAAAATTGACAGGGGTGGGCGTGTTCTCCATTGACTTGCATTGCCTGAAGGTACCTACACTACCTACGGAAGTTGGGAAGCTCCAGCTGCCATTTTCCAGTGCTGTCGCAAATTGCTGTGTCCTCTCTAGTGTTATTTTCTACCTCTATGACCATGGTGTCCTTAATGAGCTGGAGAGGGCATCATGCACCTGACACATCTGTCACTCTCAACCGGAGGCTAGTTACCTCCAGTGCTTAATTTGAGGGGGGAGCTAGCTCCGGAACCTCAGACGATGCATTTTGAGTTTCTAGTTTCTCTAGCATTACATTTAAAGCATGGGATGGCTATCCTCGTCTGACAGTCAGTTAGCTAGCAATAGTTTCATTCTCACGCAAGGTGCACATTTGGCTCAATTTGAGTCGTTCAATTTGTGTCCACGTGGGTGCATGCAGGGGTCGGGGAAAGACATCGCAGTGAGTACAGCGTTGTTCACGAGCGTGTCATCAGTCTAACTCTAGCATTCTAACTCCACAAAAAGAAGGCAGAAAGACAAAAATCGGGTGTAACATAGTGTAGCACAGCTTCCTTGGCGGAGGTCTGCACTCTTGGAGTGCATTACTAGTTAATTAAAGAGTCCAGCAGTTTGTGCCTGCTGCTGTCTGTGCGGAAGGGAATAGCGTGGTATTGTAACGAAGGGTACAATGTTCCTGAGAGCCTTACTGGTGGAGGTAGACTGACTTCTTCTGCTCTTTTCCTGATGGCGAAACGTCGTGAAATGTTATACTCACACATTGTCATAACGTCAGATATAGTCACAAGCCCAGAGGTTTCGTCTGAGTTGGAATGAAATTGGGCAGAAAGAGTTAGCCTAATGCAAATAGATTACCTGTTGGATTGTGATCTTGCACAGAGCCATATGGTATTCACAGCATATACGCAGCCAGATGAAAATGCCATTAGGAGGACGGCTTTAAAGTGCTGACTAGGGCCCCAACAGACCCAGAGGCAGAAGCTCATCTATGCCTTTTCCAGTCGAGTAAGACCACTGGGGTGGTCACTGGTCCTTTCCAGCAGGGCCATTAGGCAGCAGCTGATCATTCATACTGCCAGGGCCGCAGGCAACTTTTGCTGGGCCCAGGACAAAGTAATCTGAAATCCAATACATACAATCCAATACATACAATGTAATGAAAACACAATTTTGGGCCCCCTGTCTCCCTGGGCCCAGTACAACTGACCCCTTTGTCCCCCCTGTCGACTTCCCTGCATACTGCTACTGCTGCTGCTGCTGGAGTTTAATTCAGGAGGAGGAGAGCTGAGCACATTACTATGCAGTCTGAAAATCGTGAAAACACTGGCTTCCAGTTACTTACCTGTACAGGGTCCATATATATTCAAATGCCACGGCTACCCGATTAAACACTGAATGGTTCCAAACCATATCCCCGATGTTTAACCCATTAAGACACGGCAATATAAATTTGCTGTTACCAAAATGGCAATGACCAAGTCATTGTGCATTACCAAAGGCCCTGTGTTATGTCATAGTATTGTAGTACTACGGTAGTTAACTTTTTATTGACAATTACAGCGTGCCACTGGAGGTACAGAATGCATTAAGGGGCTACAGGAATATAAACAGTAGGTAAGGCCAATAGATCAATAGGCTGAGTTTAACCAACAGGGCTTGTTATGCTGGAAACCTGGGGGAATACACATGCTTTAATACAGTATATAACTAAAGAAAGGGAGAGGTTTGCTTTTACAGGTTAACTTATGAATCTCGAGACAGGGAAACATTTTTTGTGCCATGTGATTTATTTGAATACTATTTTAGTGGTTTTGTTTTCTAACTCTGTCAAATTTTACATTTAGTTGGCTTTCCCTTACTTAAACAGTCAATTAAAGCGATGGTTCGGAGTAGAATCACCCTAATGCCATTTGAACCGTGACACCCATCCACCTTTACACCCGAAGTGTTTTCTGCCGCAGGCTTACATCAACAGAGTTGCCGTGTTATTCGATGTTTATTCCGGATAGCTTGACTCAAGCGCATATGGATCCTGGGCACCGTCTCCAAACTTTCCCCACAAAAATAACCTGTCATGACACCAAACTTCTACAGTATAACAAATGTGGTTTGTACTCACAAAAAGATGAATTTGAAACTTTGTACATAGTCCAGGAGTTTATTAGTAACAACACACGAGACGATTAGCTTTTCTGCTGCTAAACATCCGTCGACGTCACTTCCTCCAGCTGGGGCTGTCCACGGCATGGCATAATATTGCCGGAAGCGATTGCCGACACATAGCCAGATAGCTAAGGACTGGACCATTTTTTGCTGCCATTAAAATACTTCTATTTATTAAACGTGGTAAAATTTAAATCCGAAGTGGTTAATTTCTAGTTGTAGCGCAAGCTGTCTTTTTGAGTTTTCCGCCTTCCGGACTCACGTGTATTTGTTTCCATCAACAAAGTCCCAGCTGGAGGAAGTGACGTCGACGGATGTTTAGCAGCAGAAAAGCTAATCGTCTCGTGTGTTGTTACTAATAAACTCCTGGACTATGTACAAAGTTTCAAATTCATCGTTTTGTGAGTACAAACCACATTTGTTATACTGTAGAAGTTTGGTGTCATGACATGTTATTTTTGTGGGGAAAGTTTGGAGACGGTGCCCAGGATCCATATGCGCTTGAGTCAAGCTATCCGGAATAAACATCGAATAACACGGCAACTCTGTTGATGTAAGCCTGCGGCAGAAAACACTTCGGGTGTAAAGGTGGATGGGTGTCACGGTTCAAATGGCATTAGGGTGATTCTACTCCGAACCATCGCTTTAAACGTTGCCTCATTTAAAAAAGATATTCTTTTTTTAAAAAGATATTCTTTTTTAAATGAGCTGCATTAGAGCTTTCGTCTGATTTTGGTTCGGACCTATTTAAATGGTCCAGCATCTGCAATATGCTAGATGCATCAAGATGTCCCTTTTGATGCATAGAGTTGGCTGCTCCAAACAACAGATCTAATGGCTGAAGGTTACGCACCTCAGTGCTGTCTCTGTCATCACCAGATAGCTCTGTACACATCGCAGGGATTCATGCTCATCTTCCTTCAGTTCCATACCGTACGCTTTTTCCCATATATTCCATCTGCATTTTACATAGTCTGCAGATGGAAAAAAGAATACCAATTGATGAATATAAAATAAACTTTAGGGAGAGGAAACAGTTAAAAACAGTTCAATGCTTCAACAACAAATTATGTAACTCATCACATTCTCCAATTTGTATCCAGGGGCGGTTCATGTGTGATGTCAAGCATTAAGGCTATTGGTCACAATCAGGGCTCTTAATTGGGGTGGCAAATCATATTTCTGGGGGGGCAAATGCCACCCCCTGCCACCCCTTAGAACCGCCCCTGTTTGTATCCATAACTTCATACACACTGTGTCTTCCCCCAAACATGAAGTATATCATTTTCATATTAGAGGAAAAGCCCAGGCAATAAATCTTCTCTTTATCTCAATTTTATCACACGCTGGGAGTGAAGTCCTGACATAAATGAAGAAGAAAATGTGTCAAAATGAAGGGAAATTGTGCAGAACGGCGTACTCTCCCAATGACGTGAATGGGAGCGCACGGTAAACTAGCTGTCTCCATTAGCGTATGTGTATTCAGGAGGACACATCGCTCACCGCTGTCTTCATAATGACCTGCAGTGTATGACAGACAATATGGCAAAGTAATCAGTTCAGAAGAAAATGGATGCAGAAAAGAGAAGAGAAGAGAAGAGAAGAGACGTAATTGTGCGGTAAAGTGAGGGAAGGACTTCTGTAGGGCGGATCGAAGCAATGAGAAGGGGCAAGGATGGAGTGAGAGAGGGAAAGGAGAGACACACAGAGAGGGAGAGGGAGAGAGAATAAACGAATGAACGGACGGAGGAGAGAAGTGCTGGCGAAGGTGAAGGTCCTTGTTTTATATTTCATGAGCGGATTGCATGGAGCACTTGAGAGAGAGCTGGAAAGAGGAGTGGGCGGAGGAGTGGAGGAGTGTGGGGGGGTGGGGGGTGGGGGGATTCTGAGGTGAAGATGAGGAGGTGGCTGTTCACCGAATGGGGGAGTGAACAACAGTGGTGAGGATGGAGAACACCAAGAAAGAGAGAGAGAGAGAGAGAGAGAGAGAGAGAGAGAGAGAGAGAGAGAGAGAGAGAGAGAGAGAGAGAGAGAGAGAGAGAGAGAGAGAAGCATTGGAGGGGGAGTGAGGGATAGAGTGACATGGAGAGAGGGACAGTGAGAGAGAGAGAAAGAAAGACAGACAGACAGAAAGAAAGATGGGGAAAGATCCCTCTTCTGCTGCTGGTAAAGAGACACAAGCTGTCAGTCTCCCCTTGCCAGGTCTACTGGTGCTGTGTGCTGTGTGCTGGGGCTAAGCCCTGCGTTTATAATTGAACAGGGTGGGCAATTGGAGACGTGAAGATTAGCGCA
>NC_085861.1:11807074-11809574 GCF_034702125.1 Engraulis encrasicolus
GTGGTGGTGTGATAGAGGAGTGTAAGGGAAAGCAGGGGAAGGGAAGGGGGAGTGGTGGGGGTGTGCTATTAAACAGTGGAGTGTAAGGGAGAGGAGGGGAAGGGGAGAGAGGGTGGAGGTGGTGTGATAGAGGAGTGTAAGGGAAAGCAGGGGAAGGGAAGGGGGAGTGGTGAGGGTGGAGGTGGTGTGTACTTAAACAGTGGAGTGTAAGGGAGAGGAGGGGAAGGGGAGAGAGGGTGGAGGTGGTGTGATAGAGGAGTGTAAGTGTAAGGGAAAGCAGGGGAAGGGAAGGGGGAGTGGTGGGGGTGGTGGTGGTGGTGGTGATGGGGTGTTTGGAGGGAGTCACTACCAGGGCCGGATTAAGGCACAGGCTAGATATGGCTGCAGCCTAGGGGCCCCCATCTGCCAGGGGGAGCCCCTGATTACCCCAAAGTTGAAAATTGCAGAATTGGGGCGAGATGCAATATTGAAAAATCGATCCACAGTGTTGAGAAGAGTTGGCAGACATGTTATCCTGAATTTTTAGCTCGTAATTATGACACTGTCTGTCTACGTACATTTTTTCACGAAATTTGCCTTCTGGGGTGCCCCACAGCAACCTGTAGCCTAGGGGCCCCAGACCATCTTAATCCGGCCCTGGTCACTACTTATTATTTATGAGAATTATGGCATTCTCTCCAGGAATGCAAACAGTGTGTGCAGCGAGCACTGTGAGTGGGCGAGTGAGAAGAAACACACACATCTACTCTTTTGCCAAGTACACACACAAATATGCACATACACAAATACGCACACACACGCACACACACACACACACACACACACACACACACACACACACACACACACACACACACACACACACACACACACACACACACACACACACACACACACACACACACACACCGGTGTAAAACACATTTGCGAGGTGTTGGGGATTTTTCTTTTTTTTCTTTCCTCAAGGCGTCAGTGAGTTCCTATTTCATGTGATGAAGAGATTGGAATCTAGAAAGCGTAGCGTGAACAGCAGCCAGCCAGCGTGCAGGCAGGGGCCGCTGCGCTGTATTGCGTATCAAGCACACAATGCAGTGCAGTGCGGATTGTGGACCGCAGCCTCTCTGATATTACCTATATGTGGGCAAGTTTTGTGCTTCATGGTTCTCTGAAGAGGAAAAAAACTCAGCATATATTTGCAGCACAACTGAGAGAGAAAGAACTGTGAGAAGGGTGGTGGTGGTGGTGGTGGTGAGGGTAGATGAGTTAGTAGATAAAGAGCTAAGAAACACTGAGAAAAAAAGAGTGAATGGAATGACAAAAAAGAGGGAAAAAGGTGATTCCCTGTCCAGTTCTCTTGAAACCTTGTATTGTGTCTCCCTGAAGGGCTGTTTTCTGTCTGTCTGAAGTACACCACCCTCACATCCCCACAGCCTAATCGCTTCAGGATTGGCCCATGTCTCAGTCTCACAGTCTCCCCCCAGCCACCACCCCCCCCTCTCTCTCTCGCTCTCTCTCTCGCTCTCTCTCTCTCTCTCTCTCTCTCTCTCTCTCTCTCTCTCTCTTTTTTTTACCTCTCTCTCTCTTTACCTCTCTCTCTCTATCCATCTTTACACCTCTCACTCTCTCTCTCTTTACACCTCTCTCTCTCTATCTCTCTCTCTCTCTCTCTCTCTCTCTCTCTCTCTCTCTCTCTCTCTCTCTCTCTCTCTCCCACATAGCACACATAGTGCTGGACTTCTTTCACCGACAATAAAGGGTGACAATAGTACTACATATGTGTTACCACGGACACAGATGGGAATGTGGCAACTCGCAATGTCGTCGCTTCAGACTTTACAAGTGGAATGGTTACTCTTTAGGACTATACCCCCTCACCCCCCCCCCTCCCACCACCCCACCCCCATTTAATAAAGCACATCAGATGCAAGAGGTGCGTGTGTGGGGGGGTGAGTGGGGTGGTGAGTGGTGGGGATAGTTTTAACAGATAGTTTTAACCTTTCAGAGTAATTTGATACCACCGTTAAATCAATCCTAGTATGTAGTACATCTGAGTTATGATGCCGGGGATACAATATGCGGCGGTACCGCTCCAGCCGGCCGGCTTTTTCTCAAAGGATCAGTTTAATAGTTTTGTGTCCTCGTGCCCAATGGGCAGCACGCGATGGCCTGAATAACAATTAGTCAAGCTGAGTTGCGGTGTCCTTCCCCTGTCTCCTGAAGACAATATTTATGGGTGTGTGTGTTGCTGCCCGGCTGGGCGCGGGTGCTTCCTTGCCTGCCGACGGGTGAGGGGATTGGGGCCAAAGGGGTTAGTTGTCCCGGGCCCAGAAAGAGTGAGGGCTCAGAATTGGGACCTTATTACTTTGTACACTGTGAAAAAAAGCACCAGCTGCCTCAGAATTCCAAGTTAATTTTAATCCTTATTCTGAGTTGTGTGAAGCTTTGAATTGCAACTTTCTGTTCAAACAAAACACACAACTGTTTCCATAGCAGAGTAAAA
>NC_085861.1:11829574-11842074 GCF_034702125.1 Engraulis encrasicolus
CATGATCACAACCCAAACTACCCAAATGACCCTGTTCAGAAGTTTACATACCCTAGTTTCTGATGCTGAATATGGCCCTGTTTAACATCAAGGACCGCTCTAAATTGTTTGTGGTAGTTGTGGATAAGGCTCTTAATGTTCTCAGATGACAAAACAGCACATTCTTCCTGGCAAAATGGTTGTTTCCTATAATATCTTTGGGTGTCTTGCTGGAACCTGACATTTGAGGTTTCCCCTGAGTGCCTCAATGATGTTGAGATCAGGAGAGTGAGATGGTCGCTCAAAAACCTTCATTTTATTCTTTCTGAAGCTAATGATGGGTTGATTTGGCTTTCTGTGTCAAAATATTGTCATGATGTCACTGTTGGAATTTCACTTCAGAAATGCAGTATGAGGGGGTTTGGTTGGAATCAAGCCATTGGGCAAGGGAATCATTGCATTGCAATGAGCCTTGCAAGAGAAATTGTTCAGGAGGCATAGGACAACCAAAAAATAACTTCAGGTGAAATATAGGACAACATGAAAAAATGTTTTAAACTGTACAGCAAAGAGGTACTTGAGGAAAGATTGGCTGTTGGGGGTTACCAGGAGAAAGCCATTACTACAAAAATGCAAACATGTTATTTTGCATATGATACACCAAATAGCATAGTGAGAAGCATCAGAATGCCTGTGACAAAGTCATTTGGAAAAATGAGATCAATATGGAACTTTTTTCAGCCACTATTAACAGTACCATTTGGAGAACAGTCAACAGAGCCTATGATGAAAGTTACACCATCCCTTCTCTGAAACATGGCCATGGACCACTGATGTCATGGGGACATTTGAGTTAAAAATGCACTATACTTTTGGTCCATACTCGCAGAATGATGAATACATTACCCTGTGAAAAATACTGGACGAAACTTGACACACATCAGCCTTGAAACTGCACATGGTCCATTGTTTGGACATGCCAACATGACAATATTTCAACACAGAAAGCCACATCAATCCGTCATTAGCTTCAGAAAGAATAAAATTAAGTTTTTGAGCGACCGTCTCACTCTCCTGATCTCAACATCATTGAGCCATTCAGGGGAAACCTCAAATGTGAGGTTCCAGCAAGACAGCCAAAAATATTATAGGAAACGACCATTCTGCCAGGAAGACTGTGCTGTTTTGTCATCTGAGAACATTAAGAGCCTTATCCACAACTACCACAAACAATTTAGAGCGGTCCTTGATGTTAAACAGGGCCATATTCAGCATCAGAAACTAGGGTATGTAAACTTTTGAACAGGGTCATTTGGGTAGTTTGGGTTGTAATCATGCTTTTCAAAGAGTAAACACAGAAGATTGCTAATAAATATCTTAAGCTAGTCACTAGCAATGAGTGAAAAAAATGTTTTGTGTAATCCTTCATATTTTGTGAGAAATTGCCAAGAAAGCGTATATTCTGCTGGGGTATGTAAACATATGCGCACCACTGTACACACACACATGCATACTCATACTCACACACACATCAGCCACCACCAACCAGGATCTCATCAAACTATGCCAACCATGAGTGTCGATCGTATGCATACACACACACACAGTGGCGTGGAACAGGGGGGGAAAACCCTGACTCATTCTTAGGGCCCAGCCCACCTGCCCCCCCCCCCCCCCCCCCCGGGGGCCCTCCTATGGTAAATGTTCCATGGAAAATGTTCTTGGGGGGCCCATAAAAGAGGTTGTTCCTGGGGCCCCAAATTTGGTGCTATACCCCTGCACACACACTCTCACACACAGGCACGCACATACACACACACAAACGCTTGCACAGGCACGCACATACTCACACACACACACACACACACACACACACACACACACACACACACACACACACACACACACACACACACACACACACACACACACACACACACACACACACACACACACACACAATACACAGACATACTAGTGCAGGTGGATGTCAGAAAAAAGAGGTTTAGGAACATTTCATATAGATTTTTCCAAATTGTGTTTTTTATCAACTACAAACCCCATAGTCTTCAAATCCACCTGTTTCCATTTTTTTCCGAAGTGGAAACGCCCAAAATCCAAGATGGCGGATATGCAGTCAGATTCTAACACAATTGAATGTAATGGAAGGAAACATGTCATATAATTTTTGGAATTGGTGTTTTTTTAGCATGTCTTGGACCCCCTGAATACAAAACTACCTGATTCTATTTCCCCCCTTAGAACCAAAATCCAAGATGGCTGACACAAATGACCAAAAATGACATGTTTGGAGTTTTGAGGTCTCTAAAGTCAGTGTTTTTTCTTGTATTTTTAATATTCTTGATGTATACAGGACCGTTCAGTCTGTCATTACATGAACTTTTTCAAAAAACATTTAAAATGTATAAAAATTCAACATGACATCTATAAAACGATTGCGTAAGCTTACCTCTCTATATGGCCAGCTGATGTGTCTCATCCCAAATCTGAGCTGGCCCCTTTGATATTTGTGTTTTATATTTCTAGGACCCCCTCTGAAAACAAAACAATCTGTTTCCAATTTTTAGAAGCAAAATCCAAGATGGTCAACATTGTAGCAAAATATGAACATTTGGTATTTTCAGGTTTATTAAGCTATTGTGTTATTTTGTACGCCTATTGGTAATATTTTGATAGGCACATAACTGTCATTACATTAAATGTTTCGTCTCATAGGAAGAGCATCTGGAATTTGGGGTGACACACTGTAAATCTTGTGCGCACATGTCGGCTAGCAATTGGCTAGTTGCAAAAAGTTGGCCTGTTGCCTCCAACTAAACTCTCTAGACTGATCAGAAAGTAAAAGAAAATCCTATTAATTCATTTCATTGAACAACTGTAAAAAAAAAATAATGGGCAAGAGGACCACCTTCATGATGTGCAGCATCATTGAGGGAGCCAGTTTCTTTTCATTTTTATGTCAATTATTTTCATAAAAGATTCACACTTGTGCCACTTATACGGATCCTCATGATGCCAAAGGTCTCACAAAGGTCAGTGTATGATAGTGTGGCAATCAGCAGTCAGCGCACCTGCCAATCTTGCACCTGAAACACAGAGGACAGACCAAGGAACCAGCAGGGAGGACAGCCAAGCCCCCTTGAGTCATGACATATGGTAGTACTTTGGGTTTGGGTTCAAATAACAGAAGGCCTTGGTTCCAAGTCGTGTGAGCCCACTCTCCTCTTCTTCACTACACATGGCTTCAGAATTGGGATGACTTGCTATGAGGCCAACATAGGCATGCCAACCAGATGAGCCACAACAGACCCACAGAGACGTGATCTCAATGGATGCTACTGATGGGTGAAGCATAATATTAGACACCATGGATGATATAGGCCTAAGTAAGTTGGGAATTATATGAGGGACGTTCAGAGCGTGTGAAGCACATGAGTGGGCTTACCGTAGGGAAGACCATATCAAGGTATGCGTATGACCCATCACTACAGTTGAGGATATTCTCTGACTGTCATGCCAGAGAGCCCAGTTCTATGAGCAGAGAGCATGGCAAGATTGTTGGCATTGGAGGAATGCAACATCCCGAATAGAACATACGGTTCACAGCCTTCAGATAAGCTGAGGCCGACCTTGAAGCAACTTTGTAGCCCTTTGCCTCGATATAGGCAGCCAATCCAGTGAATGTGCATATTACTGTACAGGTAGCACTGCATAATAGGTAGGCCTACTGTACATGAAGTGACTCATAGCAATTGTTGTTGGAACAATCATTTGGACCAGCATGGAATCCTCTGTGCTCGAATTCACAAATGAATGGAGTAGAGTATCATTTATTGATTTATAGACCTGAAAGCAACATTAATGTTGATTTTGCTAAACAAAATGTCTTCCATCTTGGATTTTGTAATGGGCTTAGTTTATGTAATGGCTGACTTCACATTCATGTAACAAATATTACCAAAACAAGTCAACAATGGCTTTATAGACTTCAAAATATTAAATATGCCAATTTCGCCATAAATTATGTCAGCCATCTTGGATTTTGCCACAAAAAATGAAGGAAAACATTGAAAATAATTTGTTTTCTATTCAATGTTGCCCTGGAATTATAAAACAGTTCAATTGAACCTTAAAACGGCATTAATGGTGAAATTTCTACACACAATGGCAGCCATCTTGAATTTGCCACTAAATGTTCACGAAAAAAATGGAAACAGGTGGATTTGTATTCAGGGGGGTCCTAAAAGTAAAAAAAAACACCAAATGGAAAAATCTATAGGCTATGAAATGTTCCAAAACGTACATATCAACCTATACTATATTGGCCACACATACAATTTAGAGTAAATACAAAAAAGGCTAAATATATGAGCATGGCAAAAACATATGTAGTTAACACACACGCACATGCCTACTCCCACGCACATTCACAGAAACAGGCGCAGAAGCACGCGCAGAAACATGCACACACAGAAACACTTGCAAGTGAATAAATATTTTAATGCAAATTTGTGCACCCAAAGGTCACCATAACTTTCACTCCCAAACAAGGCAAACAAAAAGCCGCATAAACACCTGGATTCACAAAGGGAGTGCATGCAAAAGACATTAGAGCAAAGCTATTCTATTGTATAAACACACCCACACGATTCCACAAAATATACAAAAACATATAGGCATGCCTACATATAGGCACACATGCGGGCGCACACTCACACATGCATGCACACACAAACAATCACACACACACACATGCACACACATGCACACACACGCACGAACGCTTTAATGGTGTTGTTTAACTTCCGTGGTTCTTTTTGCTCATGTGCTGGCGTCATATGGTTTAGTAAAGTCATTCACATACCAAAAGTAAACACACACCCAAACATGGCCCATACAAAATCACATGGCACGCCAGCAGCATTAACATATCTAAATACCCACGCACACACACACACACACACACACACACAGGCACACACACACAAACACATACGCACGCGCGCACACACACACACACACGCACACGCACACGCACGCACACGCACGCACACGCACACACACACTGATATACAAGGATGGGAAGGCATACAGTGTGGTAGAATATGAAGCATGTCCTGGGAGCGCGGGGCTCAGGTTACACCATCAACAGCATGATGGCCTCTGTCTGTCTCTGTTAACCCTCTCCTTCTCCCCTCTCTCACACACACATACACACACACACAGGCATGCACACACACACACACACACACACACACACACACACACACACACACACACACACACACACACAGACACACACACACACACACACACACACACACACACACACACACACATGGACACACACAGAGATGCATGCACAAACACACACACACACACACACACACACACACACACACACACACACACACACACACACACACACACACACACACACACACACACACACACACACACACAATCTCTCTCTCTCTCTCTCTCTCTCTCTCTCTCTCTCTCTCTCTCTCTCTCTCTCTCTCTCTCTCTCTCTCTCTCTCTCTCTCTCTCTCTCTGTCTGCTGGGTCAGTAGTGTTTACAGTTGCAGGAGGGGACATGGCTTCAGGACAAGGGGACTAGGGGACCGTTCTGATGACCCTGCCCTTGTTTAATAGCTCGCCCCTGGATAGCGCTTCTCTTTATAAACACATACCACAACACCCTGTGTGTGTGTGTGTGTGTGTGTGTGTGTGTGTGTGTGTGTGTGTGTGTGTGTGTGTGTGTGTGTGTGTGTGTGTGTGTGTGTGTGTGTGTGTGTGTGTGTGTGTGTGTGTGTGTGTGTGTGTGTGCGTGTTTGTGTGCATGCGTGTGGGTGTGTATTTGTTGTTGTACTGTATGTATGTGTCTGTGTGCGTGCCTGCGTGCCTGCGTGCCTGCATGAGTGTTTGTGTGATTTTGTGTGTGTATGTGTGTGTGTGTGCGTGCGTGCGTGCGTGTGTAATGTGTACAGAACTGTGTGTGTGTGGAGTGACAGTGGTGGGGAATGTTGTTTCTCAAGTTTTATAAACGGACAGCTGAGAGCAGTACAATACAATCCTGTGAGGTCCTGGAGTCTTAGTTTTGTCTATGGGCTGGTGTTGAATGCTGACTATGGGGTGCTTAGCAGGGCTGGACTGGCCATCTGGCATAGCGGGCATTTCCCGGTGGACCCGGCACCCTCGTGGGGCCCTATTTTCAGAAATGTGAAAAAAGGGGCCCTATTTCTGAAAATAGGGACTCACGAGGGTGCGGGTCCCACAGGTGAGTTGGTTTTGCGCCGCTTATTATGAGGGGACCCCTTTAAGCAAAAAGTGCCCGAGCCCTATTTCTCCCCCAGCCCAGCACTGCTCTCGGCTGCTCAACCCTGGTTCTTAGTACAGTAATGGCTATGGGCTGTTTTGTGTTGCTTTGATTCGGTTGGCTCTTTAGGGTGCATTTGTCCTATGGCTATGGGCAGTGTGGCGTGCCTTATGATGTGTTTGGTGGTCTGTTGCAGTGTGTCACCATTGCGTGTTATCACAGGCATACTGTACTGTACATCCATGTAAAAATACACACATGCACTATGTCTCTCACTTTGTTTCTCATGCACACATGCACAGGCACACATGCATACAGGCAGGCCGACACACACACACGCACGCACGCACACACACACGCAAACACACACACACACACACACAGAGAGAGAGAGAGAGAGAGAGAGAGAGAGACAGAGAGAGAGCACTTTATGAACATAGAAGCAATTTTCCATAGTCTTTCCCCGTACTTTGTCATGGTCCAGGTTGGGGCTGAGCCGTGGAGCCGTGGCGCCGTGGGCGTTACGGAGTAGCGTCGGGGCTGGAATGAAAAATTCATGCCAATAAAAGTTTCATTAGGGTCCCGGACGGCGTGCCAAAGCACCGCTAACCTTTCAGCGGAGAAAGGTCAAGGGCTTTTGCCTCGGGCCGCTCTTCCTCTTCCTCTTCCTCCTCCTCTTCCATCTCTTCCTCTTCCATGGCTCAGCGGAAAAAGGCAACAAGAAGCACCCACCCCACCCTCCGAGTCAACACACACACACACACACACGCACCCATACACATACACACGCACGCACACACACACACACCGTCCTAGTCAACTCCAACCCCCCTCCCACCCAGCCCCCTCACCGTAACACTTATGGCATAATAAAGACTTAAAGTAAATAATTAACTAATGATGAACTAATGAACTAATGCTTTTTGTAAATGTGTGGGAAAGGTTATGTTAATATTTCATATTTATCAAACATTTACAATTTTTTGTAATGACAGAGAGACAGATAGATAGAGAGAGACAGACAGACAGACATTCAGATAGACAGACTGTGACATACACACACAACCACTTCCACAACAGCTATCAGTGACCCCTTAGACTGTGTGCAACCCCCCCACTTGCACTCTCTTCTTCACACACCCAGACATACACACACATACGTACAGTACATAGTAAGTAGAGCAATTGCATGCAGAATTGTACACATAATAGCAAACACAGGCAAATACATATGAAGAGTTCAGATGCAAAACCCCCTAAGTGCCTTTTCAGAAAATAATCTTAATTCATTTTTATTTAATACAAAGCTATCAAAATTGCATATTTTTTTTTATTTTATTTATGTAATATAACTATTTATATGTATTATCAAGTACATGAATGTAAACCAAACCAACAACGGGGTTCTCTAAAAAATATAGAAGTGCAGGTCTTCAGAAATGGAGTTAGGGGGTTTTGCATCTGAACTCTTCATATTCACAACCATTGTATGTACACATATACTATACACATCCCTATTCACAACATTAATCAGAAACACACTCGCAGACACATACACACGCACGCATGTACACAAGCACACACAGACGCGCGTATGCACTGGCTCCGCAGTTGACAATGCTGGTGACAGGCCCAGTGTGTATGCCCTAGAAGGCAATGGTGACATTTAGAGATCTCACTCTGCAGTTTTCTCTCTCTCCCTCTCTGTCTCTATCTCTCTAGCTCCACCTCTCTCTGTCTCTCTCTCTCTCTGTCTCTCTCTCCCTCCACCTCTGTCTCTCTGTCTCTCTCTCTTTCTCCCTCTCTCCCGCCACCTCTCTCTGTCTCTCTCTCTCTCTGTCTCTCTCTCCCTCCACCTCTGTCTCTCTGTCTCTCTCTCTTTCTCCCTCTCTCCCTCTTTCTGACCCTCTCTCCCTCTCCACCCCTCTCTGTCTCCCTCTCTCTGTCCCTCTCTTCCTCCTCCACCCCCTCCCCCTCTCTCTCTGGCAGACTCTTGAGTATCAGCATGGCTGTGACAGCTCCAGAATCTTAAAGCCCCAAATCAGCACATATTTTTGTCTTTCTTTTTCTTGTGTGTCTTTTCTTTCCCCTCGTCTTTTTTTCCTATTTTATTTTAAGGAGTGGCCAGGTTTTGGGGTCATGTCATATACAGAAGACTGTTTGTGACAGGCACATTCTGGGGACACCAATTGCCTCGCTCTCTTTCTAAAGAATGGTGGAGTTCTTGTTTTTTTTTCACAACGTAGACAGGATGCCGCCAACGAAAAATGTCACTACGAGGTTAAGTGGGATATCCGCTTCTCTGCGTTTATAGCGGCATGCACATGAGGTTTACTGAATGTTGCATGAGGGCTTGCAATAGCCACCCCAACCCCCAGTCCCGACTCCAACCCCAAACTCCTCCGAGTGGATGTTGGAGGAAATCATCCACCCCACCCTACCCTAACCCAACTCCAACCATCAAAACTAAACTCCAACCTTACGGCTGGGCAGGGCCGGCGCCACGGGGGGGGCATTGGGGGGCATTGCCCCCCCAGCCAAGCTGCTGTGCCCCCCCTGGGCCTATTCACCTAAACATGCTGATATGGTCATTAATATGCAACAAATTAGTATTTTTTTCTGAATACCGTAAATATAAAGTACAAGTTAAAATGCCACCAATGCTTAACCACCATAGCCCTAATAAAGAAATAAATGGATAGGCTACACTATTTAGACATTGTCAGTAGACCTAAATGAAATAATAAGTGAACAGAGATCCCTTGAAATAATGGGATTGTCCCGTATTTAGAAACAAAAGTACTGTTCTGTATAGAGTTGAAACTGAGCCCACAATTTGGTTAAAATGCAGGAAATTTCATCTAAGAAATACAAAATGTTCTGGGGAAGGACCCCCATACCCCCCGCCAAGGTGGGGGTGGATATTGCATTAAGGCTGCATCATCAACCCCTGCCAAACCCAAACTCAAACCCAAACAACACTACCCCAAAGGGAAGTTGCAGAGAGTGTGTAATATCCAACCAACCTCAACCCAAACTCCAACCCATCCTCTGGAGTAAAGGTTGCGGAATAATACAGCAACTAACAACCGAAAACACCAATCCCACCTCGGGCTGGCTGTTGCAAAAATGCTATAACATTTACCCCAACCCCCGTCCTACCCCAACCCAGCCATCAACCAAAAGTCCATTCCTTTTACCTCTGGGTGGAAGTTGTGGCCGATGGAGGCAGAGGTAGACGCCTTGGGCAACAGCCTTCCTAAGACAAACAGCCGTGAAATGCATCGGGGGGCCACGTACAGCATGAAGACAGGATGATGGGGGAGAAAGAGGGCCCGGGCACTTCTGGCTTAAAGGCCCCCCCCTCATAATTAGCAGCACAGAACTGACTCACTGGTGGGCTCGCATCCTAACATTCTTCTTTTTTTTTTTTTTTTACATTTCTGAAAATAGGGGCCGATGAGGGTGCAGTGCCCACTGCGAAATGCCCGCTATGCCAGATGGCCAGTCTAGCCTTGCAGACAGGGAAGCCACAGAGTGGTATGCAGTGACAGCCCAGCCGTCCAAGACAGGGGTGGATCTAGACATTTTTGGGCCCTAGGCAAAATATAAACATGGCCCCCTCAAAAGTCATTCGTTAAGCACGTCACCAATTGGCATGTTAGGAACCAAGGTGCTATTTTAGTGTTTTGAGGGTGCTGTGCCCACCGGGAAATGTCCGCTATGCCAGATGGCCAGTCCAGCCCTGTAGCCATAGGGGCCCACGAGGATGCGAGGCCCACCAGTGCCCATCTGGCATTTTCTGGTGGGCACCGCAACCTCATGGGCCCCTATTTTCAGAAATATATATATATATATATATATATATATATATATATATATATTTTAAATTAACTTTGCACATTTCTGAAATTAGGGGCCCACAAGGATGTGGGGCCCAGCAGTAAGTAAGTTCTGCGCTGATAATTATGAGGGGCCCTTTTAAGCCAAAAGTGAAATGCCCGCTATGCCAGATGGCCAGTCCTGCCCTGATAGAGAGACTGATTATGAACAATGAATTATTAATATGAGCCCTCGGCTGAACATGTGCTTCTCATCACGTCTGTGGACTCTCATTATGCTGAGTTGCTGAGCATATCGTGTGTGTGTGTGTGTGTGTGTGTGTGTGTGTGTGTGTGTGTGTGTGTGTGTGTGTGTGTGTGTGTGTGCGTGCGTGCGTGCGTGCGTGCGTGCGTGCGTGCGTGCGTGCGTGTGTGTGTGTGTGTGTGTGTGTGTGTGTGTGTGTGTGTTTGTGTGTGTTTGCGCATGTGGTGGTTATGTGTCTAAAAACATGTGCGTCTGTGAATGTGTAACCATTTGTGTGTGTGTGTGTGTGTGTGTGTGTGTGTGTGTGTGTGTGTGTGTGTGTGTGTGTGTGTGTGTGTGTGTGTGTGTGTGTGTGTGTGTGTGTGTGTGTGTGTGTGTGTGCATGTGTGTGTGTGTGTATTTATGCTACTAACAAGAGTGTGCATATATAGCATGCACCTCTGTCTAGGCATTGGTTTGCTCATCTCCTACATGCCTACAGTATTTAGTGTGTATTTGTGCTTCAATGTGTGTGTGTGTGTGTGTACATTAGGTACGCATGATGTGTGTAAGTGTGTGGCAGATGCAGCGTTTGAGATGCACGGGGGCCTGTTATAGAGCCGTGTGGTAGAGTAGAGCACTGTAGACAGGGCTGGGTTAAGGTGGCCTAGGGCCCCTAGGATACAGGTTGCTGTGGGGGCCCCCTGTAGGGAAAATTTCATGGAAAATCTAGGTTGACAGTGTCATACTGTAATTACAAGCTAAAAATTCAGGATGGCATGTCTACCAACTCAACTAAACCGGATGGATGATTTTTTCAATGTTGCATCTTGTCACAATTCTACAATTTTTCACTTTTGGGAATCAGGCCCCCCCTGGCATGTGGGGGCCCCTGGGCTGCAGCCATATCTAGCCTGCGGGGGACCCTGGCATGTGGGGGGCCCTGGGCTGCAGCCATATCTAGCCTGCGGGGGACCCTGGCATGTGGGGGGCCCTGGGCTGCAGCCATATCTAGCCTGTGCGTTAATCCGGCCCTGACTGTAGAGGGTGCCTAACAGCCTATTCAGTGTGTATTTGTGTTTCAGTGTGTGTGTGTATGTGTACATTATATACGCATGGTGTGTACTGTGTAAGTGTGTGGCGGATGCAGCATATGAGATGCACGGGGGCCTGGTAGCGTGTGTTGTAGAGTAGAGTACTGTGGAGCGTGCCTAACAGCCTGTGCATCACTGAATATCCCGCCTAATTGGAACATCAGATCATCACATGAGGAATTAACTCTTTCCTGCCTCTCGTGTTCAGGGTTACTTCCTCTCCACTAATTATGTCTGTGTGCCGTCATTCATCCCCAAATACAGTACTTAGGCATGCTACTGGTGCAGGGGCGCTGCCAGAAATGTTGGGCCCCATGAAAGATTCGAATTTTGGGCCCCCTTAAGGGCCCCTGTCAGTGCTTGGGCCCCCTTATGGGCCCCTGTCAGTGCTTGGGCCCTTAGAATCTGTACCACTTTTCCTCCCCTAGAGGCCCCCATGCTACTGGTGGGTAATCTACAGGCTCTTTTACAGTAAGCAGTGCAATCGCTTGTCATCTACAAGGACAACACTCTTCAGATTGTTATTTGGTTATTTGCCCACCGCGGGTGAATAAGCACAGAAAAATCTGAAGAGTGCCGTCCTTCTTTCATTCATCTATGTTTTAGGATTCAGCACCCAGTTAAAAGCTGTGGGAATCATTAGGCGATAGTGTGTGTGCACGTCTCCACCAGTTTTCATCTGCAGGCCTTGACATCACTATGTGGTGCAACCAGCGTAGGGCTGGACATTATTGAAAAGGGAAAAATTCGGGTGCCATACAGATGTCTTTTTAGTTACTGTATTTCTTATTTAGACAAACGTTTCGACAAAGCATCTTCATCAGAGTCCTTGGACTCCTTCAGGACTCTGATGAAGATGCTTTGTCGAAATGTTTAATGCACTGTAAATAAATAAAAAAATAACTACAAAAATGTTCCCTTTTCAATATTTTTTTTGGCTATTTCCCTCCTGCACAATGTAATATTTAGATGTAGCCTTGATTAATCTCAAACCCGCAAGACCCTCTGCATGTTAAGAATAAT
>NC_085861.1:11847074-11857074 GCF_034702125.1 Engraulis encrasicolus
GTGTGTGTGCGTGCGTGTGTGTGTGTGTGTGTGTGTGTGATGGGGGGGGGGTTGTACAGCAGAGTTCGGCTGGCTAAAGCCCTTGGCTCTGATTTGATGGGCCTTACTGATAACAGTGATGAGTAACAGTAGAAGATCACAGAGCACACAGGGCGGGAGGGAGGGAGAGAGGGAGGGATGGACAGAAGGGTAGAGCACATAAGATGGAGAGAGGGAGAGAGGGAGGGACGGAGAAGGTAGAGAGCACAGGATGGAGAAAGAGAGGGAGGGAGAGAGAGAGATGGGGAGGGAGAGAGAGAGAGGGAGGGATGGATGGATGGAGAGAAGATTAGAGAGCACAGGATGGAGAAGAGAGAGGGAGAGAGTGTAGAGAGAGAGTAGAGAGAGAGAGGTTCCATTGGCCCATTGTTTCCTGGTTCTATTATTGCAAGGGGGAGGGGGGAGAATCCCCCTTTAGGCAGACCTAGGCAGACCTAAAGACTGTTCTATTCAATGCTAGGAGCATTATGAAACGCCCTTTTAGGCAGACCGGAACCTGGTCACATTAGGTGCCCATAGAAACCTATTATGTTGGCATATCTCTATATACTTAAAGAATCTCTGGTGTAGAGAGTGCTGGATGAGGAAAGGAGGGAAGAAAGGAAGGAAGGAAAGAAAGGAAGGGTGGAGAGACGTGTAAGAGAGGTAAAGAAGGGTAGGGATAGTGAAAAGGAGGGAGGAAAGGATGGTGTGATGCGTGGTGACGGGGAGGGAGGAGGGTTTGGTGACGGGGAGGGAGACACAAATTGGCCCAATATGATGTTTTTGTAAAATGGAGCATAAAAGTAAACAAGTACAAAAAAATGACTGTGCAGAGGAAGGAGAGGCTGGCTCTTGACTTTTTGGTCCATCTGCACATCTTAAAATGAGTACCCATAGCCTGAAGGTTGTGTTAAGGTTGTTTAATACTTTGACAATAAAAAGCACAGATTACATCCCTTGACATCCACAAAAAATATTGATATATAAATAAAAAGAAAACATGTCTTATGTGAGAGGAACAAACACGATCAGGGGTGTGGGCAGGGTCTATAAACACAAGGCTCGGCTGCACGCTGAGATGCGTGATGTTGCTACGGTAAGTGACACAAAAAAAATATGTCAAACAAGACAGCTGCGCCGCTAGCCAATTAAGATACCACACAAGCACCTGGTTGGAAGTTAAAAAGAATGCCGGCTCCCATCTCGCTCCACACAAACATCAAAAGCACCACATTCGTGCCTCCTGGCAATGTTTCTTTCCTTTTTTTTTGGAAAGGAGGAGGAGGAAGAAGAAGAAGAGCGGGTGAAAAAAAATAAGGGGAGAAAAAAAACCCTCTCCAGATCAGACATGATGGGAGCCCTTTGAGAACTGTCATTAGCACATCAGACAGAGTGCTTGAGTTCTGTGCATAAGGCAAGGCGTCCCTCTGGCTCGGGAAACTGCTGGGGTTTTGCTGCCGTGCTGATTCATTACGATAATTATCAGAGTTAGCAGCGCGATTCGGCGAATGACAGTGAGGAGCTGGTTCATCTGCTATGGGAGCTGATGCAATAGGCAGGCATGTGGCCTAGTGGTGATCAGAGGGTTGCCGGTTCGAATCCCACCCTTCGGGGAATGACAGTGGGGAGCTGGCTCATCTGCTATTATATGGGAGCTGATGTGATAGGCAGGCATGTGGCATAGTGGTGAAGTACATGGGCTTTAGATCAGAGGGTTGCCAGTTCGAATCCCACCCTTCGGCGAATGACAGTGAGGAGCTGGCTCATCTGCTATGGGAGCTGATGGGCGATAGGCATGTACAGCTCACACGACACTTGGCTCCTTTGGCTTAGTGGTTGAGGACTTGGGCTTTAGATCAGAGGGTTGCCGGTTCAAATCCCACCCTTCGACTCCATACTTCACCCCATGGCATGGCTGAAGTGCCCTTGAGCAAGGCACCCTAAACCCACACTGCTCCAGGGACTGTAATCATCAATACCCTGCACTAAAAAAGAACTGAAAGTTGTTTTGGATAAACGCATCAGCTAAATGTAATGTAATGTAATCAGGACTCATTTTAATAGCAGCCCCATGGATCTCGTTTGGGCTGTTATACCTAAATGCCATAGGTTTCCACTAAAAAGAATATCAATAAACTTTATGTAATACGCTGAAGAATATGTAACATACAGTATTTCTAGCATATTCTACTCTGGGTCTACTCATCCTATTCTAGGTCAGAACAACTGCAGAATTCTACTTAAATTCTTATGAAGCTACCTTGACTTTCATTGCACCACAGCATTTCTTGCCAAAAACTGAATGTGGAACATCTTAGAATTGCATTAATCAAAGTATCATTGGATTCGAACCAACAATTGCCAGTTCAGTTCTGAGTGGCAGTAGTCCTGTTTGATAGCCTGTGAATTCCCGTGCTGCTTTGCACAATCGTTCTGATCTGAAAGACAGCATGGATTCTATCCCTCAGTGAGGGTTCCAGATCTTGGGCTCCAATCAGAGAGCAGGGAGGGGTGGAAAGGCGATGACTGCAGTTTATTTGAATATAAATGACTGGCTATGGGCCGCATATACGTACTGTATGCCAACTGACACATTGGCCATGGGCAATCGTTAACCACGCCTTTCCTATGAGAAATTGCATCGGGAGACTCCTGACTAGATGATTTGTAAGATCGTCTGGTGTTAACCAGGTAACGTGTTTGAAGTTGTCTTTGAATATGTCAAACTCTTACTGAATTATATTATCAGCTATGTAGCCCGATCTTGGCTGCATGTGCTGGGTCATGTAGTCACTGTTTGACTTTAGACGTGCTTTGGATAAATTCTGCTGGTTGGAGTCACCTCCGAAGCCGTTTAATAAGACAGACGTTTGTTCAGCTCTACTCTTTAAATGCCACCTTTGTTGGTCTTTCGGGAGCCCACATCTGAAGGAACCCCTCCTAGGCTAGGGTTGTTATGAAACCCCCCGCTTAACTTCTAATCAAAGTCTAATGTACAGGCTTAATTTACCTTCCCGTTCCTGAGCCTTGGCCCGCTGCCAGACTTCTTCCTCGCTCCGTAAAGAAAATCATTCCATTTTGGCTCTCCTAATGAGCTGCGTCATGTCAAAGCAAACGTTAGCACAGCTCTTTAGCGGAGTACCATTTCCAAGAATAATTGCTCTTCCTCAGCCTTTGAAGAGCTCGCCGTGGAATATTTTCATCATAGCGACGGACGGAGGCACAAAACCAGCACTTTTATCTCTTATACAAAAACCTACTTTTAAAAAATATATCTTATACCAAAAAAAACCCAGCTATAGACATTGTCCTTGCACACTACAGTATGTCTAGCTTGTGCTGTAAGGGCCCTTGTCTGCTTGATTAGTTTTGGAACGAATGCTGAAGTAATGAAAGATATATTTGGTGACCTTTCTTTGCTCTGTGAGTTGGTGTGTAGACGTTGGACAAATCTCAGCCCCTCTGGCCTAGGTCCCCATGGCTTGGTCTTCTGTCTCTTTCTTCTTGAAGCGGTGTGCCTGGTTGTAGCTGGCTCTGGATCAGTCATGGACTGGGACAAATAAAAACCACCCCCCCCCCCAAAAGAAAAAAACAAAAACAAAAAACAAACAAAGCAAAACAAAAAAAAACAGCCGGGCATTTTTGGTTTAAAATGGCCCTGCACATACAACCTGTTCTCGAGCTAAAGCTGTAGTAGCCTGTAAGTTGTAGCCTGTAAGTTGTAAGAAAAAAAAAAATTACCCCCCCCAACAAACAAACGAAAGGCACAAAAAACAACAGCATTGTTTCTGTTGTCAGCCCCACTGAGATGCCCCCTGAATGCCAAATCACCAGTCCATCCCTGAGCGGGAGCTGGAGCTGGAGCTGGATCGGCTGGAGAATAGTGGCAGCGGAGAGGGCCGCCATCTCTAAGGTGGCTCCAGACGACTCTGCTGGAGCGTTTTGGACGGATCATGGGCCTTGTCCTCTCTCTGCTTTTGGACGGAGCCAGGGCCCGCTGCTCCAGATGGACATGCAGCCCAGAACATCCTGCACCTTCCTGCTCAGCTCGCTCCATCTTGGCCTTCGCTTTTCGCTCATCTTGGCATTCCCTATCTCTCTCCCTCTCTCTCGCTTTCTCTCTCTCTCTCTCTCTCTCTCTCTCTCTCTCTCTCTCTCTCTCTCTCTCTCTCTCTCCCTCGCCCCCTCTCCTTTCTTCTGTCCTTATTGTTTTCCCAATTCATCTTCTTTCTTCTTCTCTTCATTTTTTTTCCTTCATCTTCCTTTGCTTCACTGCAAAATTGTTCTATTTTGTCTGCCTCTCCTCTGTAAGATGCATTTCTTCAACAGTTTTCCTCTTCTGTTCTTTATACTTTTCTTATGCTCATTACTTTTACATTACTCACTCATTTTTCAACTTCTCCTCTCCTCTCCTCTTCTCTTCTCCCTAATTTTGGTCATTAAAGTGAGCCTTGTGTGTTTGTAACTACGGTAGTGTTTCGTTTGGATTGAGAAGGCAACAGTGCAGCAGCCTAAGGGGCTCAGAGGGAGCCCTGCTGTGGAGTAGAGGGACAGTGTTGCCAGATGTGTCTAATCAAATCCCACCCAAAAGGTTCTCAAAAAAACGCCAAAATGCGCTAAATTCCGCACAATTTCAACAAATTGCATTGATTTCTATGGGCACAAAACTGCAGAAAAAAACGCCAAATGACCACTTTTTCCTGTTTTTACCTACAGACGGCCATTCCAAGTCTAACCGCCCAATCTGGCAACCCTGTAGAGGGAACCTGCTGTACTTTCCCACCTGTTTATGTCTGCGTCTTCGGTGGATTCCACACGGTTACGAGGGGAAGTCAGACAGGAGTCCGTTTCTCCAGTCACAGCAAAAAACACGGGAGTCAAAACGTCCTCACAGTGCTCTTGCTTATGGCACAGTGTTTTATACGCTCTCCTGTTACCTTTTCCATGCTGCTCTAAGCAGGTAATGCGTATGTACTGTACGTAGGTAACAGTTTTACCTCAGTGAAGGTTAGGTTTCCGTGTTATTTAAGGTCACGGTCTACATCCGTCGCTTCCTAGCACCCACTGACGTCGGTCTCAGCATTAAGTGTAAATATTATGAATAGGCACACCTCGTTTATTGCACAACACATGACCAAAAAAAACGTTCTTAATTCAAGTTTTACTAGGGGACATTTTAATGCTGTCCCCCCAGTGAAAGAGTTGGGTTGACAGACTGTTACAAGTTTTTTTTTTTCTTTCTTTTTTTTTTCCGATTGGACGTCTTGCCCCAAAGACATTTGGATTGAATAAAGCATGCTTGCAGCATGTGAGGAAGTACTGTCTGCTTGTGTGCACATGTTCCCTCTCTGTATTTAACCCCCCGCCCCCCTCTTTGTCCTAATTGAAATGGATGACATGGGGTTTCTGTTATGAGGATGTGTCTGTGGTGGGGATAGCTGGCTATCAAGCATCCAGCTTTGAAACAGTTGCAGATGGATTGGATTGTCCTCCTCTGCCATAAACCAAATGAGAACTAGCTACCTTTTGATCTTCCCTCTCCCCTCTCGAAGCTTTGCTAAGGCATTAAGCTGAAGCAGATCCTTATTGTGTAAAAGAACTTCGCCCAAATACAGGTAATCCTGCATTCGTTGTGTGAGGTGTAAAGTACACAGTATAGTGCTGACCGATAATTAGCAGAAAAAAAATCTTTTTCCATTTTGAAGAATATGTCAATAAGTACAAGTTATATCCAAAGTGTGCACAGATTAATATTGTTCAAAATGTTGCTTTTCAAAAGGGGTGTACTCATTATTGGTGTGTGCACTGTAGCTGATACACCTGTGCCTCGAACAGGTGATTTCACAATTTAGCTCATCTGCCTGACTGACTTTGAGGGCAGCACTAATTACAATCAGATCAGTTTAGGGTTGGAACAAAGCTGTGGCGTGGACTTCCCCTCTGACAGTGGAGTCATCCAATCTGCCTCGGGGACGTCATCTACAGTATCAACCATCAGTGTTGCCAGATGGAAAATGCTGAATTATCGGAATTACAAAAACCTCAAAATTATCGTTTTTGGGAGGAAATTATTGTACAAGACCCAAATTGTTGTTTCAAGGCATCCAAATGAACTGAATGACAACTCTGAATGTATCGTACAGTAGGCCTATATCATGTTTTTTTTTATCATATAGGTCAAAATGGACAAAATTATGGCACAAATACGATAATTATCGTACATCTGGCAACATGTCAACCAAACCATAGTCTGAAAAGGGCATGTAGGTATTATACGCAAGACGTACGTGCCACATGTAGACTCATACAGAAGATTAAGGAAACAGTAGCGCATACGACTTTGATGAAAATGGTTGATTTTGACAAACTACTTGAGCAAGAACTTGTTGTCACGATGTGGGTGGTATTAAATACATCGCATTTAAAGTCGGCCACAAATATGCACAAGACAAGAGCTTGCACCAGTTTGATCTACTAACACACCATGTGTGAGGTGTGGGGGGACAGTTGGAGAGGAGGAGCTGAAGTGGGGTGCAGTGCAAACTTGTGAATGAGTTGTTGGCCAACCAGTTCATGGGTGCGTGACTTCGGGGGCGGTATGCAGACTCTTGTCGACAAGCATCAACGGGGATAAGCAACTGCAGGAGTTGCAGGGTCTGTCTGAAGTCGCATTCATACCGCAATAGTTTGACACCATGTGACATGTCACTTCGTCAATGCAACAAGACTGAAATTTAATAAGTTGGACAGGAAGTCTAACCATCATGCAGCATTTTCATCCAGAGTGCATTGCTGCCTGCATGCACATGCAGACGTTGATGGTAAATCGAATAACCCTAGTCATTCAGTTCCTCCTCAGCTTCTTTCTTTGCTCTTTTCCACTCTCCCCTCCTCCCACTCCCCAGTGTCTCTTTCCTCTATTGTCTGTACTCTTAAATATCTCAAGATTCCCAACACTCAAAGTCATTTGTTTACTTGATGACTTGATGAAATGACAGTCGATTAGGCTCTCTCTCTCTCTCGTCAGTTCTTGAGTGTAGTTCTGGATTACGCTTGTGTATATAATGACAGAACAGTTATTCTTTGTGTGTGATTGCGCTGTTCTTCTGTGGCCGGAAGCCAGCCCCTGGGGAGGAAAGGGCTTTGTTGACAGCGTCACGAAAATCCAAACAAAATCAGGGCTCTTTCTTTTTTCTTCTTCTTCAATTTCCCATTCCACTGATCTCCACAAACAACCGCCAATTCATGTGACGGCAAACTTTTTTGCCGTGTTATTTTCTTGTTCATTTTCGATCTTTCTTTTTTTTAATGTGAGGGTGTTTATAAGCCATGAGATAAACAACGGAGAGGAAATTCAATTTTTAATGCTTGACTTTTTAGTGGTGCCAATGCAAAAAACTGCTCAAAATCCTTCAAAAATCCCTCCCAATTTCTGGCAGTCCTCTCTCTCTCTCCTCTCTCCTCTCCCTCTCCCTCTCCCTCTCCCCCTCTCCTCTCTCCTCAGTCCTCTCTCCTCTCCCTCTCTCCTCTCCCTCTCCCCCTCTCCTCTCTCCTCAGTCCTCCTCTCCCTCTCTCCTCTCCCTCTTCCTCTCTCCTCAGTAATCAGTCCTCTGTCCTCTCCTCTCCTCTCTCCCTCTCTCCTCTCTCCTCCCTCCTCTCTCCTCTCTCCTCTCTCCTCCCTCGCCTCTCTTTTTGGGAGGGACATGAAGGGGGCGGATGAATGTGCTGCCAGTGCCCAGACGTTAGCACTATAACACAGTGACAGGGTGGCAACTGCTCGTGGTGACACGGAAATGATCCGTCCTTTATTAAACAGCTCCGTCCCCTGGAAAAGAGCAAAAATGTGCTCCCCGCCAGCACTCTTATTTCTTTCATTTTTCCCTTCCTTACCACTCTCTCTCTCTCTTTCTCTCTTTCTTTCTCTCTCTTTCTCTCTCTCTCTCTCTCTCTCTCTCTCTCTCTCTCTCTCTCTCTCTCTCTCTCTCACACCCTCCTGCCCTTCTCTTTTTCCTCTCTCACAATCCCTTCCCTAGCTCTCTCATGTGCGCCTGCTTCCTCCCTCCCTCCCCTCTCTCTCTTCTTCCCTCTGTCAGACTTTCTTCCTATTTTACTCTCTCACTCCCTCTTCTCTCACTCCCTCCCTCCTTCACAGCCTCTTCTCTCTTTCTCTCTCTCCCTCCCCCCCCTCTCTCTCTTCTTCCCTCTCTCAGTTTCTCTTCCTCTTCTCTCACTCCCTCCCTCCATCCTTCACAGCCTCTCCCTACCTCCTTGCCTCCCTCCCTCTTTCCCTCTCTCCCTCCCCCTCTTCCATACCTGCAGGAGTGCGAGGCATTAAACATTAATTAAAAGTCACATCAGAGGCGCCACACTCGTATCAGTCATCCTGTTTCTCCAGGCGGGCTGATAAGAAACTTTATTACCTTTTCTCCTGCAAAGGGGGGGGGGGGGGGGTAGGGGGGTAACAAAGAGAGGCGAAAGGCGAGAAAAAGGGCAGAGGAGGAGGATGGCGGGGGAGGAGGAATGAAGGAGGAGAAGAGAAGAGAAGAGAAGAGAAGAGAAGAGAAGAGAAGAGAAGAGAAGAGAAGAGAAGAGAAGAGAGAAGGCACAGGATCTTTAGTCTCTGGCCCACCTTTCAAACGGCGGAAACTAGGCATGGTACGGTTTGCGTTGCAAACCGAGACCGTACGGTTTGCATGTCACGGAACGGGGTAGTGGGCAACCGCACGGTGCCCACGGTTTCAAAAAAAAATAAAAAATAGAGTGACCACCGGCGGACGACGCTATTAAAATCCTACTACTTTTACAAGCATAAAACACAAAGACTACGTAGGATATTGAGTGTGGAAAGACTGATTTCTATCAGCCAACTGAAAGACATAATGTAACAGCATGCGCCAGCTGACTAGGCTACAGTAGCCTACAAGCAAGTGCAGGTCGGTCAGCAGCGTCACACTCTCCCCCCTCTCTCTCCACGTTAGCGCAAGTGACTGTTCCCAGCCTTTATGCTGACCATTTTAAATTAAATGAACATGAATTGACAAACAATGACAGATTAGCAGAACAAAGTAGACTATGACTTACGTTACAGTAGCCTAGTGTAGGCTATATCCACGTGGCATTGAATGGGGATTCCGGACGGCAAAATGCGAGATAATTGAACATATCCATCAGATTCACTGTGCTGTCCTTAACTGCAATCAACTGTAGGCCTAATTATATGTAGCTAGTTAAACTCTGATGGACGGAAGGGGACTTTGTGCTGTTGCCTAGTTAACATTGATGTTTAACACTAGGCTATAACAAAAATAAAATTTGACTGTTTTAAAAGGCTCAGCTTCACAGGAGTTTTGTGAAACATTCTTGTGCATACACTTCTAAAAAAACGATCTTTTAAAATTATTTGTTACCCTAACTTTCACATTTTAACATAACATAACCCTATCACTTGTTTACTTAAAATTGAATTTGACTTCTGATTTTACTTCTATGCTTCTCACGGCCGGCAGTTTCATGATAGGAAGCAACTGATTCATAAGCGCAAAACTCGCAGAAAGCGGTATCAAAATAAAAGTCCAATTCGTTCTCAGTGTGTCATTAACCAAAATAGTCATACTACACTGACCTAATGGTCCCATTACCTACAGGATTGTAGCTGTTTTATTTTTACACGTCAAATGTGTTATAGCATGTAATATTTGAATATTTGTCAACTTAAAAGTTAGGACTTAGTTCTCCCTTTTTGTGAAATAAATGGAAGCATGTTAAAATCATTGATATCTTTCCTCTTTCAGTTGGGTTAAATGAAGTCAAATTCAACATACCCATGATAAGCTTACATTTTCATTCAAATTTTTATATAATACATTTTATTTAAAAAAAAAAAACAGAACCGTACAAAACCGAAAACCGTGACCTTGAAACCGTGATATGGACCGAACCGTGACATTTGTGAACCGTACCACCCCTAGCGGGAACCACC
>NC_085861.1:11862074-11877074 GCF_034702125.1 Engraulis encrasicolus
TAGGGTATATCCCCGAAACGCGACGCTTCCAGTGCCCCATCATTCCTACCACTCCCGTCCACCATTTCGTAAACGTATATGATACACACAGACGTGACATGACATGCATAGGCTTAAAACCAAACGACTATTGTGAAAATGAAGCAAAAAATGGGGCAAATGGCAATACTGTTTTAATGGTTCAGTGGATATACCACATTAGGTACAGTGTAATAACCAGTGTAACAATATTTAATACAATGTAATACCAGTGTAACACCGCCATTTTTTTACTTACATCATGTGTTTGTGCGTAAGTGGTATTACATGGCATTGCATATTGTTACACTGGTATTACACTATATTACATGGTATTGCATACTGTTACACTCGTTATTACACTGTACCTGATATTGCATATTGTTACACTGGTATTACACTAGTATTACATGGTATTAAATATTGTTACATTGGTTATTACACTGTACCTAATATGGTAGATTCACTGAAATGGTGAACCATTAAAATAAGGTGTTACCGGGCAAATCAATCCACCCAGTCAGAAGTTATGGGCCAAATGAAAATTCCGCCATTTTGAAAGTGTTGTCTTCCAAACTCGAATCAGTTCATGAACCTACCCTAGAGCATTCACACACAAAATCTGGGACAAATCCATCCACCCGGTCAGAAGTTATGGACCAAACAAAAAATCGGCCATCTTGAATTCAGCCATCTTGAAAGTGTTGACCTCCCAACTCGAAGCAGTTCATGAACCTACCCTAGAGCATTCACACACCAAATCTGGGACAAATCCATCCACCCGGTCAGAAGTTATGGACAAAACAAAAATTCGGCCATCTTGAATTCAGCCATCTTGAAAGTGTTGACCTCCAAATTCGAATCAGTTCATGAACCTGCCCTAGAGCATTCACCCAAAAAATCTGGGACAAATCCAAACATCCGTTCAAAAGTTATCGCGTTAACACGAAAGACCTTACGCGGCGGCGGACGCGGCGGCGGACGCGGCGGCGGCGGCGGTGCACGCAAAACCATTACATCCCCGACGCTCCGCGTTTCGGGGATATAAATAATTATCTATAAGGCTAAAGTTGCCAAAGTAGCTAGCCTTATTTTGCTGACTTAAGCATTAGATCCGCGGTCTTTCCTATGGCCAAAGAACGTTGCTATGGCTACTGGTCATAACAGAGTGGCGTACCTGACTACCTGTTCATAAGTGCGCTATCTGAAATTAGAATTCAGTAGCCTATGTATGCATACATCTTCGTTCTCGCTGGAGAACGGGCTTCTCGTGATCGTCCGCGCGGCGAAGCGATCATGAAAGTGCTTAACGGGGTCGCTGGACCACTGCACTCGAGAAGTCGCGAAAAGTGCTTTACGGGGTCGCTGGACCACTGCACTTGAGAAGTCGCGAAAAGTGCTTTACGGGGTCGCTGGACCACTGCACTTCGAGGAACATGAGTTAAAAGCGAATAGCAAATTAGCGTGTTGGGCAAGGTCGCTGGCCATGGTGCGAAATTACTGCCGAGCCCGAAACCTGATATAGATAAAATCTAATGCGTGGGCTCGGGAGTATGGGGCTCCAACTGAGAGCTCGGACAATACCCGCGCCCGCGGAATATGTGCGAGGTCTGAGCAGACACCCCCTGGCCGGTTATTGGGAGAGCGAACGGAACCGAGGAGGCGCGAGGGCGGACTCCCGGATAAAACGGTCGAGAAGATGGAGACGGGGGGCGACAGGGGTGGATGGAGGGTGCGAGCGAGAAAGCGAGTTTCTGACTAGGAGCAGGTGAGTGGTGAATAAATACAGCGTTGATAATTGAAGGGGATGAGGTTCAGGTGGATAGGTAGGCGTGCCTGTACTAGCGCGCAAGGAACTGGACAAATGACAGACGAGCAGGAAATACAGAGCAGGTGTTAATTTAGACCTGTCAAATTTCATTACGCTTCTCCCGAACTTTCGTTTCGTAAACGGAACGACATTTCATAAGTGCGCTATCTGAAATTAGAATTCAGTAGCCTATGTATGCATACATCTTCGTTCTCGCTGGAGAACGGGCTTCTCGTGATCGTCCGCGCGGCGAAGCGATCATGAAAGTGCTTAACGGGGTCGCTGGACCACTGCACTCGAGAAGTCGCGAAAAGTGCTTTACGGGGTCGCTGGACCACTGCACTTGAGAAGTCGCGAAAAGTGCTTTACGGGGTCGCTGGACCACTGCACTTCGAGGAACATGAGTTAAAAGCGAATAGCAAATTAGCGTGTTGGGCAAGGTCGCTGGCCATGGTGCGAAATTACTGCCGAGCCCGAAACCTGATATAGATAAAATCTAATGCGTGGGCTCGGGAGTATGGGGCTCCAACTGAGAGCTCGGACAATACCCGCGCCCGCGAAATATGTGCGAGGTCTGAGCGGACACCCCAAAAAGCCAATGACGAAAAATAGAAAAGAGAGGAACTAAGCACCCCAAACAGCAACCAAAGCCAGGACCCGGCGAGCGAATTCACGAGCAGGTCGCCGTCTGAGCCTTCCTCAGCTCGGAGGGATGAGAACGGATGTACAGCTGGTAGGCATCCGAGGACCAACGGCCAAGTGTCAGATTGTCAGCTCCGGGATAAGCGATGTACCGGGACAGGATCTGATAGGGCTGAAGATGGGAAGCCACGTTGTAAATAAGAACGGCGTGGCTTTGACCCAGCTGGTCGGATCTGCTAAATTTGACGATGTATCGGATAGAGTCGGCGTTAATGACGCGGAGGTCGCAGACTCGAGGATGGACGAGTGGGTTAAATGAGGCGCTGCCAGAGGTGAATTCGCTGCGTCTGAGTAGCCCAAATACGCTAGGACGAACATGGCGGCCAAAGTGAAGTCCAGGTGAGGGGACAGAAAGCCGCATCTCAGGACTGCCAGGCAGGCCGCGAGCAACCCGGCCGTGATGGGGAGCCGTTTGTCTGGGGCAGACGGTTCTGCCTTACACATGCCCTTAAGCAAAAGGGCAATGTGCGGGTGTGAAAATGACTCGCGGGGCCAGAGGCGCCGCCGGTCGGGGAGATCATCTCTGCCGTAAACAGGCCCTTTACGGGAGAGCGATGTGGAGACTCCAGCAAGATTCGCAGGGCGGACCAAAAGCAACCCATGGAAGAAAATGCGTTGATTGTGGAGCACCGTCTTTCCGGATGGCGTTGGCGTGCGTAATGAAGATGGAAACATCTTGGGTGGAAAAGAGGGAATGGAGTGGCACGACTAGGATGAAGTATCCTGAAGCGGCGCCCAACTGTCCGGAATGTAGCGTCCATAGTGCTACGGCGTCCAGAGTCATGCGGGGGCACGAGTCTGGAGGCAATGTGGCAGGCGAGTTAATGGAAATCGCATCTCAGAATGGAGCATCAGGCACGAATGTCATGCCACGGTGGTGACCACGAGCATGGGCTGCGGCGAGTGTGAACATTGGCCTGCAGCCATCCAGAATCAGCGGTGGAGGAATCGGGATAGGAGTGGTGCATAAGCTGCACTCCATGTCGAAGATGGCGGCCTTGATTCTTTACTTCGGTATCTGACGCCGTCTGGGCCCAAGTAGAGGTAACAAATGCATGGGCAGCGAGAGGCCATCCGAGGAGGGCAACGCAGATATCAGCAGACGTAGGCAAGAGAAATGCAGCTGCAGGTTGAAAGGGGGCAGCGGCATTGGGTGGACTGGAGAGAGCAGCAGCCGGCGAAGAGGCGGCAGTTGCGAGTGGGTTGGAGGGCGGCGGCAGTGAGTGTGGTGCGGCCGATGGTGGCACGTAGAGCAGGAGCGGAAGCGGAGGCATGAAGAGCGAACAGTAGTATATAGAGTAGCAGAGCATGTAGAGCAGGCGGTGGCCCGTAGAGCAAGTGGCAGCAGTAGAACCGCTTGGCAGTGCTACCGCGCAGAGCGGGGGAGCGCACGGACCCACGGAGGGGAGCCGGGGAGGAATCTCGGCGAGATCGAAGGTGGCGGTCGGAGCGGCTGGTGGCCGGCGGCCTCAGCGGTCGGGCCTAGGCGAACGGCTTTCACGGCCTGGCGGAACCCTGGGCGCTCGAGTGGATCGAGGGCGGCGGCTGGGAACCGGAGAGTGGCCGGGTTGGTGCTGGCGCCTCGGCAGAGATGCCAGTGTCAGGGGCTGAGTCAGCAAAGCCGAGGCGGCAGGAGAAGAGTGAGCCAGCAACCGTCGCCATCAATGCGGAGCAGGCTACCGAGGCAGTCTATCACGCAGAGGAGAATCAAGTGGCAAAGAGGGTAGCAGCGGCGATTGAGGGGGTAGCGGCGGCAGGTTTGCAGCTGCCTGCGGCATGCAGAGCGCTAGAGCTAGCAGCGGCGGAAAAGATCCAATAAAGGGGATGGCGGCGCCGGTAGTCGGACCATGGTCAATCGGTTTATCCATGGTCAGAGGTGCGGCAAACGTTGCAGGTGGAGGGACAGAAGATCAGGAAACCTCAACGTGCAGGGAGATCCAAGGCATCACTAGAAGAGCATTGGGTCTGGGTAAGGACGAGGCGGAGCGTTTGGCTGAGAATGCTGGCGAGTGGCAATGCCGCTCACTGGCGTGGCAGCCGTTGCCGCGGGAGCGAACGGCTTAAGCCAGGGAGAGGGAGAGGAGGCGTCGACTCTGCGACCGTGAGGGGAGGAGCCAGCGGACAGATGGAGAGCAAGGAAAGGTGCCTGAGCTATAGGCACATCGAGCGCTGCCGTGGAAGTGGGAGGCAGAGGTCCGCCTCGCGCAATGAGCGGGAGGGGGGTGCGGCCAGTGAAGAGGCTCCCGGAGGCAGGGAGACCATAGCAAATCTGACACGGCCCCTGAGGAGTGGAACAGCAGTGGCAGCGAAGAGGGTTACCTCCCTAGCAGCAGCCACCAGAGCTGACGGAGGGCTTCGGCGCCGTAAGACCACAAGGCAGGGCAACGGGCAACCACGGGGAGTGGGGGAGCAGATATAAGAAGCAGGACAAAACCCGCTCACAGTCATCAGCATGGTGCGATCAGCCGATGAATAAAGTTAAACCCCCTTGGGTTGTTAGCATGGTGCTAACCTGCAGATGAGGGAGACCATGAAAATTAAGTGGAGTCAAACCACGGAAATGGCGTAAGGCCACAAAATGTAGAGAATAATAACGAATAAATGCAAATAAAGAAATAGCAAAGAGGGCATAAGTAACTAGCAAGCCAAAACCTTGACAAAGCACGCCAAATAAAATTAGCATTGTAGCATTGCATGCCTCGGTAGCAAGGTGCTCCACCACGAATTTATAGATCGTTTTCGTGACGGCACTACGAATGGCATGAGACAGGGTTGGGCAGAGAGGAAACCGCGTGCGGTGAGGAAACCAATATAGGTGAAGCACCGGGTGCTGAATAAACGAGTAGCATGCTCAGGAAACAAGTTGTGAGCTGGCGAATACACTTGGAGGTGATGGGGAGACGTGGCTCCACTCGAATTCAGCTCCTGAACCAAAGGAGAAACATGCACGCCAGGAGGAGAGGCAGGCCGCGTGTGATGACAGGCGAAGACGACCAGCCGCCATGACGGTTGAATGATACGCAGGTGACTTAGGAGACAAGTCATCGAGACAACAGCAAATTGTGCGTGAGCGAGCAGAGAAGCACGAGAAACGCCTGGTTCCAATTCCAAGTGAAAGTAGCCTAATGGCTCAGAGATAAAGGGGCTGGCGGCGCAGGGAAAGTTGTGCTTCCAACGTAAACTCCAGAGCGAAGGCCGACGAGACAAAGGAGTAGACAGCGCATCTTGGGGAAAAAGTGGCGCACGTCGGCGATTTAAGCATTGACAGTAGGCGATATCTCGGGCAGAGGGGATATCCATCCAGCAAGAGAGAAGTGGAACATCGTTGACGTTGGTGAGGCGGCCTGGCCAGAGGGCGCGTCAGAACAAGGCGGCAGGAATCGAGAGAGAAGTGTGGCGTCCTCCTTGCGTGGAGAAGGTCCACGATCCGGCGTGGAACACTGGCGGCCTTCAAGCGATGGAGGCGGGCGACGGAGGAGGCACCGAAACGGGCTTGCTGCATGGAGCAGAAACCGGCGTCGGGCCCGCTCAAACAGGTGGAGAACCGGAGAGGCGGAGGTTGTGAAGAGACGTCGGCTCCCGCTGAGAAGGCGAGAGGGAGAACCGCACAGGGCACCGACCGAGAGCTCGGGCAACGTCTGCGCCAGCAGAAATGCGCGAGGTCTGGGGTATGAAAGTCTTCCATGGAGATGGCAAGTAGGAGACCGGTTGGAACCGTGGGGCCGGCGGCCTCGGCGGTCGGTCGGACGTAGGCGAACGGCCTCCACGGCCAGGCGGGACCCTGGGCGCTCGAGTGGATCGAGGGCGGAGGCAGGGATCCGGAGAATGGCCGGGTTGGCGCTGGCGCCGAGGCGGCGGGAGAGGAGTGAGCCAGGCGCTGGAGACGGCTACGCACCCTCCGAGCGGGGGATTCGAGCTGGGAGGAGAGGGCAGAGTCTTCAAACTCGGATCCGGAGGCCTGGATGTCCGAATCTGCGGCGGCATTGGTGTCCATTCTTTCGACGAAAGAGAGAGAGGCTTGCAAGAGCGGCGATCGGCAGGCGGCAATGCGAGCGAGAAAGCGAGTTTCTGACTAGGAGCAGGTGAGTGGTGAATAAATACAGCGTTGATAATTGAAGGGGATGAGGTTCAGGTGGATAGGTAGGCGTGCCTGTACTAGCGCGCAAGGAACTGGACAAATGACAGACGAGCAGGAAATACAGAGCAGGTGTTAATTTAGACCTGTCAAATTTCATTACGCTTCTCCCGAACTTTCGTTTCGTAAACGGAACGACATTTCATTCCAGAATGGCGGATTTGACTCAAAACTGACTCAAAACACCCCCTATTGACTGTGTCCCATATAAAGACCTGAGTGTCGCTGCTTGTTAGAGATGTATATTCTTTGTGCATATGTGCATGTTTGATAAGGAGAGTGGAGTGTTATAGGCAGGGCTTTAACAGACATCCATTTCCCAGAACTATAGTACGCCCACGCTCACGGTCACCCATCACACACACACACCCTTCACCTCACCTTAACCCCCCCCCCCACACACACACACACACACACACACACACAAACACACACACTGCGAATAAGGAAATGTCTTTCAGTTATACACACTATAATGATGTAAACATGTTTCTGTTCACCTCATAAGCGAGCCACAGTGAGTCTGCAGTGAAAATGGCAGACCGCACAAACACACACACACACACACACACACACACACACACACACACACACACACACACACACACACACACACACACACACACACACACACAAACACATGCATAAACTCATACGCACAGACACACACAAACGATCATGCACGCATGCACTCACGCACACACACACCCACACCCACCCACACACACACACACAGGAGCACAGTCACCCCCCATACACACACACAAACACACACACACACACACACACACACACAAAAACACACACACACACACACACACACAAAAACACACACACACACATACACACCCCCACACACACAATGCAAACACACACACACACACACACACACACAAACACATGCATAAACTCATACGCAGAGACACACACAAACGATCATGCACGCATGCACTCACGCACACACACACTCACACATATGCACACACACGCATTTCTGTTCACCTCATAAGCGAGCCACAGGGTTGCTGCCTGCTTTACATTGACTGAGTCTGCGGTGAAAATGGTCGACTGCTGCGTTAATGACCAGGAGAAGCTACAAAGCAGCTCTACAGGAGTCGCCATGACACACACACACACACACACACACACACAAGCACACGCACACGCGCACACACACAAGCACACGCACGCACACGCACACACACACACACACACACACACACACATACACACACACACACACACACACACACACACACACACACACCGGACACACACACACACACACACACACACACACACACACACACACACACACACACACACACACACACACACACACACACACATACACACAAAGCTTTTAATCATGCAATATACACGGCAGGGGAGCTTGCAATACAATCTGACACCGGAGGCCCCAAACACAAAGAGTTCACACTCACACACACACACACACGCACACACACACACACACACACACACACACACACACACACACACACACACACACACACACTCACACACACACACACACAAAGAGTTCACTAGTGTAGACCCCTGCGCTCAGTAACCAACACAGAGGACAAATCCAAGATGGCAGTTCAGGCCTTCAGTTTGAGCAACCGGTCAGCCACCCGTGTGTGTGTGTGTGTGTGTGTGTGTGTGTGTGTGTGTGTGTGTGTGTGTGTGTGTGTGTGTGTGTGTGTGTGTGTGTGTGACCGCCCGACTAACCGCTGGTGTGTGTGAGGGTTGCAGAAAGTCCCAGATGGCTAAAGAGGAGCTAGTGCTTGCAGTGCTTGCACCTGTAACCTTGCTATGCTGCTACATACACCTGCAGTCAGGACAGCTGACAGTTGTTCTCGGGGCTGGGGACAAAGTCATTTGAAAGCCTCACATACCCAATTATGGGGCCCCTGTCCCTTTTACGTGGGCCCTAGACAACTGATCCCTTTGTCCCTTCCTGTTAGTTTCCCTGCCTGCAGCTACCACTGGGGCCTTGACCAAGGGTCGAAATGTGCAAAGAAGAGATGAGAGAGAGAGGAGGAGGAGGAGGTGGAGAAGGAGAAGGATGAAGAGGAGAAGGAGGGGGAAGAGGAGGATGAAGATGAGGAGGGGGATGATGATAATGACGAGGAGGATGAAGAGGAGGAGGAGGGGGAGGAAGAGTAGGAGGAAGAGGTCAAGAGGAAGAGTAGGAGGAGGGGAAGGAAGAGGAGGAGCTGGATGAGGATGAAGATGAGGAGAAGGAGGAGGAGGAGGAGGACGATGAAGGAGGATGACGAGGAGGAAGGAAAAGAAGAGAAGGAGGGAGAGGAAGAGGAGCAGGAGGGGGGACTATGAGGAGGAAAATGAAGAGGAGGAGGAGTGGGAAGATGAGGCTGATGAGGAGGAGATGGAGGATGAAGATGAGGAGGTGGATAAGGAGGAGATGAATAAGTGTACAGGGGGATTTCACCCTTGTCTGTGTTGCTACTGCAGCTGTGCTGGCGCCCTGACCGGTCTGGCTGTTTGCTTTCCTGTGCACTGTAAAAGAGGCGTTGGCTCTGCGCTGACCTGTTCCAGTTAAATAAAGGTCAGGTATAATAAGGCATACAGCACCTCACGCAACAACAAGCCCAGCGTTTAGCTGTAGATCTGTGTGGCTACAGTGAGGCGCTTTGTTTTTGACTGTGTGCGTGTGTGTGTGTGTGCGTGCGTGCGTGCGTGCGTGCGTGCGTGCGTGCGTGCGTGCATGCGTGCGTGCGTGCGTGTGTGTGCGTGCGTGTGTGTGTGCGTGTACATGTGTGTGGGTGGCTGTGTGTGTGTGTGTGTGTGTGTGTGTGTGTGTGTGGTTGTGTGTGTTTGTGTGTGTGTGTGTTTGTGTGTGTGTGTGTGTGAGAGAGAGAGAGAGAGAGAGAGAGAATGAAAGACAAAGAGAGAAAGAGAGAGACAGAATGACTGCATTGGGGGGGGTGATGGGTAGCTGACTGGTAGCACAGGAAACTGCTCTGGGCTTTAACAGACGTCCATTTCCCAGAACTGTAGTACGCCCACGCCAACGGTCAGCCCTCACACACTACCCACACCCAGCCTTCCCCTCACCTTACCCACCCCACACACACACACACATACACAGCCACCCACACACACGTACACGCACACACACACGCACGCACGCACGCACACACGCGCACACGCACACACACACACACACACACACACACACACACACACACACACACACACACACACACACACACACACACACACACAGCCACCCACACACATACGCATCCACACACACACACACACACACACACACACACACACACACACACACACACACACACACACACACACACACACACACACACACACACACACACACACACACACACACACAGCCACCCACACACATGCGCATCCACACACACACACACTCACACACACACACACACACACACACACACACACACACACACACACACACACACACACACACACACACACACACACACACACAGCCACCCACACACAGCCACCCACACACATGCGCATCCACACACACACACACACACACACACACACACACACACACACACACACACACACACACACACACACACACACACACACACACACACACACACACACGAACACGCACACACACACACACACACACACACACACACACACACACACACACACACACACACACACACACACACACACACACACACACACACACACTCTGCTCTCTTTACCTACCCTGCCCTGCCAGTGGCTTTGGCCGTCCATACTGATCGGCCTCCCGCCAGGAATTACAGACGCACAGGAGATTAGATGGGAAGGGGTGGGTCTGGAAAATAGAGCCTATTTCATTCATACATACCTATGCCCCCCCCCCCCTCTCTCTCTCTCTCTCACACACACTCTCTCTTTATCTCTCTATTTTCAAGCTTGAATGCAGCTATGGTAGTATGAATTTCAGGGATGTTTTTATTGCTTTTCTTTCACCCCTCTTCGCTTTTTATTGCTCTTTTGAGTTTGATCTGGGGGCTAGTCGCCGTAGGTGTGAGCTTAGCATTTTAATGTTTTATTGATGCTCTTCTGTACTTTCCATTCAAAGCAGTTGTGGTGTAAACGTCCTGCAGGAAGCATTACGTAGATATTGAGGAAGTGCTGTATCGCCTCTGTTCATTTCAGCAGCCAGTGTTAGTGAGTATGGGCAGTCATGGGTAAGCGGTTAGGGCATCAGACTTGTAGCCCAAAGGTTGCAGGTTCACGTCCTGACCCGCCAGGTTGGTGGGGGCAGTAATTAACCAGTGCTCTCCCCCTTCCTCCTCCATGATTGAGGTGCCCTGAGCATGGTATCGTCCCGCCGTACTGCTCCCTCGGGGCACCATCGGGGGCTGCCCCCTTGCACGGGTGAGGCATAAATGCAAATTCGTTGTGTGCAGTGTACAGTGTGCAGTGTTCGCTTGTGTGCTGTGGAGTGCTGTGTCACTATGACAATGGGAGTTGGAGTTTCCCAGTGTATAGGGATTTATAGGCACCTTACAAGTACAAGTACACAAATTGACTGCCAGCAGCGTTTGGAACACTGTGTTGTCAGGTGGCTATTTCAGACATTTATACAGAGAGCTACTGAGGCATTACAATATGGATGGCAGCAGGCACTTAAGAAAATGGAGTGTCAAACAGTTGAACAGCAGGAAGACAAGTTGAAAGTAAATTTTCACCACTTGTCCATCTTGACAGGTACCAAGCAAGGCAAGAATACACATACTTTACTTGGCATTCAAGGGTGCAAGCGTGTAATTTTTAGCTTGCTGTTGGGAAAAGGGTTTTTTGAGAAAACTGAACAGCCATTTTGATATGGTGATATAATCTCTGTGGTTTATAATAGCATTTTCCTTGAGATGACAAGTTCATTACTCTCGCCAATTCAGACACAGATGAAAAGCCTCCAGAGCACCATGGCTGTTGAGCTATTAGATAAGCTCTTGAACACCATTGAGCTAGTTTTCAAAGCACACAGTGGTAAGGCGCACAAGGTCACTGACATGAAACGTTTTACTTAAACCACAGCGTTATTTGATATAATAATATCCATGTTGTAGTCGCAAAACATCAGAGGAACTGTTTATTTGCGTCTCAAAATCAGTCGTTTCATACAGCAATTTCTTAGACAAATTGTCATTACTGGTTGTTATGGCCAAGAATCAGTCAGCTGTTCACTGGCTTTGGTTTTAATTAGCCTAGCATGGCTAAATCTTGTTGGTTGTGATTCCAAATGCTGTGTGACCAAACTACTAATCAATCTCAGAGGGATATAAAATATATTCTAAACACAGTCTTCCATCTGTTCGTTATTTGCCAAATATATCAAATTTTGGTAACACTTTATAATAAGTACCCCTTTTTAGGCATTACTTAAGGGTTAGTTAAGCCTTATTTTACCATTAGTTAACCCTTAGTGAATCACGAGTTAATCATTATGTAAGTATTATTTCTCATTTCCTAACTATTATCTACTACCATTAGTAAATGGTTAGTGTGTGCTGATGTAACGGTTCGCTAAGCAAAGTTAAACCTTAGTTAATCCTTATTTTTAACATTAATTGACCCTTAGTGAATCACGAGTAAGTCGTTATGTATGTGTTATTTCTCATTTCTTAACCATTAACTAATACCGTTAGTAAATGGTTAGTGTGTGCTGATGTAACTACTCGCTAAACAAAATTAAGCATTAGTTAACCCTTAGTGAATCACGAGTCAGTCATTATGTATTTCTGTGAAATTATTAAGTACTGTTAATTAATCATTCGTCTATGGTGATTTAACTTTCTGATAAGCATTAGTAAACCATCATTAAAATGTCTGATAACCCACCTTTATTTATGAAAAAAACATTGTCTCTTTGTTGTCTCCTACCACCTAACCATTAACAAGTACTATTAGGCATGTATGGTAACGGTTTGTAAACTCTTGCTTTAGCATCGGTGAAGTCTTATTTAACCCTTTTGTAATGGTTAGTGTGTGATGACTGGTAGCATGGCAAACAGTAGGCCTAGGCCTAAGTTGAGGCTCATGTGACTGCCCCTCATGGATGTTTCTGGACGTTAACAAATGACTTGTTAAGCGTTGCTTATGCATTATCAAGGAATTACGAACCATTACTTAAGTATATCTGGGGAACTGTTCTAAAGTGAAAACCTTTCCATGCTTTCCGAAACGTTAACAAATGACTTGATAAGCATTGCGTAAGCATTATCGAGAAGTTTCAACGCATTAATAACGCATATCTGGGGAACTTTTTCTGTGAAAATCTTTCCATGCCTACTTAAGTAGGCCTATATCTGGGGAACTTCTCTGAAGTGAAAACCTTTCCATGCTTTCCAAAACATTAACAAATGACTTGATAAGCATTGCTTATGCATTATCAAGGAGTTACAACTCATTACTTAAGTATATCTGGGGAACTGATCTAAAGTGAAAACCTTTCCATGCTTTACAAAACGTTAACAAATGATTTGTTAGGCATTGCTTATGCATTAATAAGAAGTTATAACTCACTACTTGTGCATATCTGGGGAACTTTTTCTGTGAAAACCTTTCCATGCTTTCCAAAACGTTAACAAATGACTTGTTAAGCATTGCTTTTGCATTATCAAGGAGTTACAACTCATTACTTAAGTATATCTGGGGAACTGATCTAAAGTGAAAACCTTTCCATGCTTTACAAAACGTTAACAAATTATTTGTTAGGCATTGCTTATGCATTAACAAGAAGTTACAACTCACTACTTCCGCATATCTGGGGAACTTTTAAAGTGAAAACCTTTCCATGCTTAACTTTGCTTAGCGAACCGTTATATCAGCACACACTAACCATTTACTAACGGTAGTAGATAATAGTTAGGAAATGAGAAATAATACTTACATAATGATTAACTCGTGATTCACTAAGGGTTAACTAATGGTAAAATAAGGCTTAACTAACCCTTAAGTAATGCCTAAAAAGGGGTACTTATTATAAAGTGTTACCCAAATTTCGACTATTTATTTACAGCTCACAACACATGTGGCGCATCGATAACACTGGTATGACATGAGGAGAATGAGAACCCAATTCTGGGCCCCCTCTGTCCCTGGGCCCGGGACAACTGTCCCTTTTGTCCCCCCTGTCAGCTTCCCTGCATACAGTGCATCAATAGCAGCCATTCTTCCTTATCGCTCTGCTGTCAGGAGGGAAGTGCACTACGTTGTCAACATTCGTGTATTCCAGACAGGCGTCTGTGGTCAGCCTACACTCAGCCAGGAGCCTCTCCCCGCCCGCCCACCATATCAGTAGCAGAAAATGACTAATGCCTTTGCTCTGTTTTTGAGGGCCGCACAAGGAGACACAAGAAGAACAATAAGATGGTTTGCTGATAAAATAAAACAGTTTTATTTTTTTTGCTTTTGTTTTTTTTTGCAATTTTTTGCTATTATGTTAGTCCAGAGACGGAACAAAAACAACAACAACAACAATAAAAAAGCACTGAAAGCCATTTTTCATTTATCTGAATGGAGGCAATGTCCGTCCCCACTGTCCTCTGGCTAGAGTACAGCAACGGGCCTTACTGAGGCTAATGGGATGGAGCCATTCCAAAGGCTGACATTTTAGATAGACCTTCATCATAACGGGAGACGGGTTGCAGCCCATTTGATGGCCTCTATGTGGGTTTATGTGACTGTGTGTGCGTGTCTGTGTGTGCGTGTCTGTGTGTGTGTGTGTGTGTGTGTGTGTGTGTGTGTGTGTGTGTGTGTATGTGTGTGTGTGTGTGTGAGAGAGAGAGAGACAGAGAGAGAGACAGAGAGAGAGAGAGAAAGCGAAAGAGCGAGAGATAGAGAGATAACGAGAGAGAGAAAAAGAGTCTGTGTGTGTGTGTCTGTGTGTGTGTGTGAGAGAGAGAGATAGAGAGATAGAGAGAGAGAGAAAGAGAGTCTGCGTGTCTGTCTGTGTGTATCTGTGTGTGTGTGTGTGTGTGTGTGTGTGTGTGTGTCTGTCTGTCTGTCTATCTGTCTGTCTGTCTGTCTGTCTGTCTGTCTGTCTGTCTGTCTGTCTGTCTGTCTGTCTGTCTGTCTGTCTGTCTGTCTGTGTACCCACAACCACAGCCACAAACACACATACACACTTTCACAACATATACCCTCAAAATCATGCCTCGGCATCAGCTGTCCTGGGTGTGTATATACTGTAGGCCTAACTCCCTGCCCACTCCCACATCTTTTTAAAAATACATTTACAGTATATCACAAAAGTGAATACACCCCTCACAGTTTTGCAGATTTTTGAGTATATCTT
>NC_085861.1:11887074-11892074 GCF_034702125.1 Engraulis encrasicolus
AGGGGGTTTTGCATCTGAACCCTTCATATACCCGTTAGCTTATGCTCTGCAAATGCCACGAGACACAGGCCTCAATCAGCATCTTGTGTTGGCAAGGGAACGTGTACTAACCCCCACAAGTGAAGCCTTGAGCGCCACAGCACTCTCTCCCCTCCCAGAGGCGCATCTTGTCACTAGGCTTAGCAGGCAGCTGCTTGGGGCCCCCCAAGACTAATAGATGGTGAATAACAGCTAAGACGTTAAACTACAGTAGTGACGATTTGTTGCAAATGTTCATTCTTTTGAATTTTTGCTTGGGGCCCCGACTTAACCTAGAATAGCCTCTGCCTCCTCGTCTCGCCTCGTCTCTCCTCTGTCTCTCCACTCCTCTCCTCGTCTCTCCTTGCCTCGTCTCTCCCAGCCTCGACTATCCTCGCTCCTGTTTCCACTGCGGCATGCATCTCTTTAACGGTGAAATAGAGCCAATTAAATGGACTAAATCTGCTGGCTTGAGGCGCGTTCAGTTAAAGCCCAGCACAATCAAAAGACACAGGCCCATTAAGAGCTGTTTTTATTAAGGTCATTTCTTTCACTCCCACAACTTGTCTGCTGTGAGGGGAGGATGGAGGATAGCGAAGGAGTGGATCTGTTTCTTTTTATTATCTGTTTCTTTTCTTTTCTTTTCTTTTCTTTCTTTTTTTACCGAACGCAGCAGTGGAGCTTTAGCACTGAGACACAGCTGGCTGCAGCCTGTGCTTCTTTCTCTGTCTCGTTCTTGTTCTCTCTCTCTTTCTCTCTCTCTCTCTCTCTCTCTCTCTCTCTCTCTCTCTCTCTCTCTCTCTCTTTCTCTCTCTCTACTGTATCTCTCTCTGTTTTTTTTCTCTGTCTTCTATCTCTGTCTATCTCTCTCTGTGCAGAGACCTAAGGGCCAGCCCAGTCATTCCGCTTTACAAACACACACACACACACACACACACACACACACACACACACACACACACACACACACACACACACACACACACACACACACACACACACACAGACACACACACAGACACACACACACACACACACACACACACACACACACACACACACACACACACACACACACACACCAGCCACACACACACACACACACACACACACACACACACACACACACACACACACACACACATGAACACACACACACACACACACACACACACACACACACACACACACACACACACACACACACACACACACACACACACACACACACACACACACACACACACACACACACACACACACACACACACACACACACACAAACACACACACACACACCAGCACCCAGCACCCAGCAGCACTGCTTCAGTCTTCCTCCTTCCTCAAGCCTGTGAGAACCAAAAGCTTTTCAGAAGAAAAAACACACACACAAAAAAAACAGATAAAAAAAGATGGAATTAAATGGGCAGGGGGGAGCAATGATTAATGCAAAGAGAAAGAGAGGGGGATAGGGAGGGAGGGAGGGAGAGAAGGAAAGATGGGAGGATTGAGTAGAGAGCCGGAGTCATGAAGGGAGGGAGGGAGGGAAGGAAGGATGGAGTGATGAGGGAAGAGACAGATGAAGGGGAAGAGAGAAATATTCCAGCCGTCATCAGGAGCTCCAGTGAGGAGAGTGGCCTACAGTAGTAGTATACAGCCAGAGGGAGCTGACAGCTTTGGCCGGGCCCAAGACAAAGTCATTTGAAAGGGCCCCTCACCCAAGTACACACAATGTAATGGGAACTCAATTCTGGGCCCCCTCTCTCCCTGGGCCCAGGATAACATACCCATTTGCCACTGTCAGTGGACCTGCATACAGCACGGGGGGGAGCTGGGGGGGGGAAACAGGAGGAGGAGGATTTATTGAAGCTCATTACCATGTAAGATATTATTTATCCAAATCCTCCGTGACAGAGTGAAATGTGGAGACGAGCAAAAGGCTGTGCTCGGCCATATTGTCTGTGTTTGTTCGCTCGCTCAGCCGTTTCCCAACAAACACGTCAAGCGCCGAGCTGACAGCTCCTCGGCACGCCGCACCGGCTTTGTTCCGTAGCCTACCTGGTCTCCCGCAGTTGCAGTTGAGTCCTCATAAATTACACCTTCTATGAATTCCAGACATATTACTTCCTTGCACTCCGCGCTCCAGTGAAATAACCGGAACTGTATTTCATACACTGTAAAAAAATGCAGAGTTAATTCAACACTTAGAGAGTACTTTGGGATCAAATACACTCTAGAAGATGTTAAATCAACTCTCTAAGTGTGGAATTAACACTGCATTTTCTACTGTGTATCAAGACAATTCGCTTTATTAGCAGTTGGTCAGGAGTTACATTGGAAATCGGCAGTATTATTTGAAGAAGGAAAAAAAAAAAGACAGCCAGCGATTTATTATTTTTTAAAATGGTAATTAGTTTTCTATTTTCTCTGGATCTTTTTGAGTTATTGTCGCCTCTACTGTACTCCCGCGTCAAATCAGGTCACGTTGCCAGATAATGGATGGGGGAATTATGATAAGCTGCCTATTGGTGGTCCAGGCTCTGCAGGCCAGCTTCTGGCCTCCGGTCAAATAGAGGCAACGTCTCTACTACCTCCTCTGAGGCTGCATTTCTGATGCAGTAAGCAAGCAAAGCACCCTTCACAATTTCACCAGCTCAGCACTTTGCTGCACGTACTGTAGAGATCCAGACTTTTCCCAGTTTTTATATTCATAAATCTAATAATCTTTGGTGTGCGCTGTGCAGCGCAGTGTGAGGTTTGTTATTTTGTTCTCTGAATGGAGAGAAAGGCAGAGAGAGAGAGAGAGAGAGAGAGAGAGAGAGAAAGATTGTGTGTGTGTGTGTGTGTGTGTGTGTGTGTGTGTGTGTGTGTGTGTGTGTGGTGTGTGTGTGTGTGTGTGTGTGTGTGTGTGTGTGTGTGTGTGTGTGTGTGTGTGTGTGTGTGTGTGAGAGAGAGAGAGTGTTATTTTGTTCTCTGAATGGAGAGAAAGGCAGAGAGAGAGAGAGAGAGAGAGAGAGAGAGAGAGAGAGAGAGAGAGAGAGAGAGAGAGAGAGAGAGAGAGAGAGAGATTCTGCAGGTGCTATAGGGTGCACCAGTGAGAAACCAATTCTAAGGTTTTTTATTTCCCTCGCCTATGCTGTGTCCTTATTTAAAAATCCAATGATCCCCCCCCCCCCCCCACCCTCTCTCTCTCTCTCTCTCTCTCTCTCTCCCTGCACATGGAAGTCGTCTCACAGACTCCCTTTCCTGTTGGAGGGGATGTGTGGTGATATGGGCATTCCAATATACAGTAGTGTCGCCCAAAAAAGGAATTACCATGGCAACAGGGGGAAACAGGAAAACCAAACACAGCATTGGCCCCTTACCACTGTATCCCTACAGAGATGTCCCTACATCTGTATATGCATAGCCAGTTTATATCTTTCCCTCTCACACACTTCTGATTCTGCCTCTACTTCTGTCTGTCTGTTGGCCCCTAGCTAACTGACTTTTATTTTATTTTTATTTCTACCCCTCCGTCTTCCTGTCTCTCTCTGTCTCTATCTGCCAGTTTTTCTTGTTTACTTCACACACTCCCCAGATTTCCACCAGCTGTGCTTTCACCTTGCACATGCGATTGCATTCGCTTGTGCACATACAAACGCACATGCACACGTGCAAGCATGCACGCACGCACACACCCACATGCACACACACACACGCGCACGCACACGCACGCACGCACGCACACACCCGCACACACACACACACACACACACACACACACACACACACACACACACACACACACACACACACACACACACACACACACACACACACACACACACACACACACACACACACACACACACACACACACACACACACACACACGCAAAACTCTGATCCAACTCAGGCATTCATGCCCATCTGTCTTGCAGTAAAATGGACCCCAGTCACATTTACAGTCACATTCTCTCTCTGTTCCCTCTCTCTCTGTTACACCTTTCCCCTTTGCTCCACAATTCCCCCACCTCTAGTTCACCCAATCTCTCCACTAAAAATAAAAGAATTCTGAAGAAGACCGCAAGGCCAAAACGTAATCATGCCAAAGAATTAATGAATCAAGAAAAAATAACCTAAAAGAAATATCCAAAGGAGTGCGCAAACGTTTTCAAAAAACGAAACTGCTTTAAAAGTGCTTTCATCCCAGGACCTGCACTCTCTCATTTCCGCCACATACCAGACACTCTCCAACCCCCGCTGGCTCAAGTGGAGCACTAGAGCTATACAGTCAAAGCAGACACACACACACACACACACACACACACACACACACACACACACACACACACACACACACACACACACACACACACACACACACACACACACACACACACACACACACACGCACACACACGTGCGCAACTGTGCATGCGCACACACACATACTGTACGTGCGCATGCACGCACACACATACGTACATATGCACATACGCACGCGTACACACTCTCTCTCTCACACACACACACAGGCACGCACACACGCACACACCTGACACCCCCAAGCACACACACTAGATTTCTCGCTCTCTCTCTCTCCGTGGCACATTTACCTTCATCCGCTTAAACTGATTTTTAGCTTCAGTGCCGTTATCAGTGAGTTTTATAGCCTTGTTCAATGGCTTTGTTGTTGCAGATTGAATAGTTATTTTCCCCTCTGCATAGATAATAAGCGTTGGTTAATGGCCAGTGTGACTGTTTATCATGTGCACAGGTTAGCACTGAGCACTGTGATGCAGTCCTAATTCAAAATGAAGCAAGAGAAAGAGAGAAAGAGAGATTGTAATAAGCCGGAAGGAGAGAGCTTTCCTTGCCTCTTTCTTTCTCTCCTCTTTTTTTCCTCCTCATATCCTCTCCTCCTCCTCCTCCCCTCCTCCTCCTCCTCTCTTCCTCCTCTCCTCCTCCTCCTCCTTCTCCTCCTTCCTCTCTTTCTT
>NC_085861.1:11910326-11912826 GCF_034702125.1 Engraulis encrasicolus
CCTCCTCCTCTCCTTTCTTCCTCCTCCTCCTCCTGTCCCTTCCTCCTCCTCTTCCTTCCTCCCATAACCTCCTGCCCTGCACTCCTAATGTCATGGGTGTGAAGGGGTTAAATGGAACCTCCCATACGAAATGATAGTATGTACATTGCATTGCAATATTGGTACTACACTGCAGTATTGGTACTACACTTTATAACACATTGCAAAACATATGAAATTATATTCATTTACTCACCATATTTGTCATGATATGGAAAATGTTGTGTGTGCATTACTGTATGTGAAATAACTGACGCCTTCTCTTTGCCATGCCCTCTCAATGCCATGTATGCTCGGGGTTAAACCGGTGCTGAGCAAGGCAAACTGTACTGTATAGAGATGCACCGGATCCGGTTCCGGAGCCGGAAAAGGCAGGATAATAGGGTTTTTCACAGGATCCGGATCCGGCAGGATTTTAAGCATTGGATCCGGTATCCGGCAGTTACCTAAAAATCAGGATCTGGTGCATCTCTAGTTTTTACGTAGCCTAGGCTTTTCAGTCAGTCTTTCACAACCCCAATCACTGCATGGAGTGAAGCCCTTTGGAAGCGGCCGTTGCAGGCAGTTTGTCAGTAAGCCAATGAGTCTAAAAAATAGTTTGAGCCAACGTAATAAAAAGGGCCCACGTGTGCAAGTAGACTATGTGTTTCAACCCTTTCGTAGGATCCGGTATCCCGTTCCGGATCCGGCAGGATCTTAAGCAGTGGATCCGGTATCCGGCAGGATCCTAAAAATCAGGATAGGGTGCATCTCTACTACTGTATGTCATGCCCCTCCCCCCTCCACCCACAGAGGGCAATGTGCAGGAGGGAGGAGGGCAGGCAGCGTATGTGCCAAGGGACCCAACCTCCTAAACAGGCCACGCCCTCCTAGTGATGCAACACCTTCAGCATTGCTTCTAGTCAGGCCAGGAGCTAAACAAATATAGTTTTGGAGCTACTGAAAAATTGGGAACTCCTCCCACTTTGTCGGGAAGCAAACAACCAGTCTCGAAGAGATGTAAATCGATAATACACCCCTCGTCCCATTCTACTGTACAAACAGTAGAGTAGAGTAGAGTAGTAGTAGAGTAGAGTTGAGTCCTTTGTGCTGTCAAGGGCGTCAGACTTGTCATCCAAAGGTTGCCGGTTCGACTCCCAACCCGCCAGGTTGGTGGGGGGAGTAATTAACCAGTGCTCTCCCCCATCCTCCTCCATGACTGAGGTACCCTGAGCATGGTACTGTCCCGCCGCACTGCTCCCTTTCGGGTGCCATTGGGGACTGGCCCTTTGCATGGATGAAGCATGAATGCAATCTCGTTGTGTGCAGTGTGCAGTGTGCATTTGTGGACTGTGGTGCGCTGTGCCACAATGACAATGGGAGTTGAAGTTTCCCAGTTGGGCTTTCACGTTCATTTCACTTTTATTAATCCAGAGGGAAATACATACATAGGGCAATGTGGTAACCTCCAGGCGCCCCTATGGGATGGACGAAAGCAAAGAAGAAAGTGTACGTGCCAGTGATGCGCGGGCTGACCCGAAAGCAGCGGGCGCTTGCAGTTAACTGCGGTCGACCGCAGGCACGGGTTATGAAATATTATTTTTTAATGAAATTCGGGTCGGGTGCGGTCGGTCAGGACCTTTGGAATGATGCCGAATTTTAAAGTAGGCTATAGGCTAGCCAATAGGCTATAGTTTACTTTAGCAGATAGGGACATTTTTTGCGAAATAGATCAAAGTTTATATGGCTGAATAACTACGATGGTGCCACGCGCTCTGCAGGAGACGAGGCTCCTGCGTCGGCCGAATATCTTCTGCGTGCAACTGGTGCAGCAGGTGCAACCATTGAGTGCATTTTGAAGAACACAGAGGGTGCTCTCTAAACAGTGCAGTGATGGATATAGCCTACATATTTTCTTATACAATTGTAATGGTTTCGCACTCATGTGTTGCTTACAGAGTTTGTTTTCATTTCCTGTGTCGTACCATGACTACGAGGCAATCCACTTGACGGCTGGCTCCGTCTGCTCACCAACCTACAGATTAATTTTCTCCATGTATCCAAACGACGATGTTACCGAAATAAACAGGTGACAGTCGGCAGTCGTCATTGCATGGCCTCGTTCAAAAATCCAACATGTCCTGTTGAAATGCACAGCTGTCTTGTTCTTGACGCAAATTCCTTTTTTAAGACCTTTATTGACGTGATTGTGCTTTGCCAATGATGCTAGGGTGTTCATAAAGACGCACGGCTACTATTTTCAAAGGCGGGTCGGGAAGCGGGCCGGGTCAATATTTTTCATGAATAATTCTTGCGGGCAGGGCAAGCGGGCGGACTAGGGAAAAAAGCGGTCGGGTGTGTCTTGTTTTTTCGTCGACCCGCGCATCACTGGTACGTGCCATGGTCCCCGCTCCCACCCATTCTACCGTGCTGACATGGGGCAACGAGGTAACCTTCAGACGCCTGTATGGGAGGGACACAA
>NC_085861.1:11932826-11935326 GCF_034702125.1 Engraulis encrasicolus
CAAAGTGCCTTTCAGAGGCACTTCCAACCGACCAACAGAGACTGCCGTGCGACCTTGGCAAGCGACCTTGAGAGCCTCTTTAGACACCTTGACAGGCTGCCATTAGCTCAATGGCTTCCTAGTGTTGGTGTCGTGAACACCATTTCTTCTGCTATATGAACTATTTTCAACTATTTTCAAGGCCAAGACAGGTATTTTTTTGTAGCGGACAAGCATCACATCAGGTGGCATCATAGCAAAATACATTCACAAACCATCAGAGACGATGTCACAGCAACATGAGGTGACAACTCTGATCATTGTCAGATACAAAATGTCTTTACCTTTCTTAGCCTTGAACATGAAACCGTTTTCAACTGTCATTACTAACAGGCCTAATGAAACTTTTTAGTTCATTTTTTTGCTGCTACTACATTTCGCGCCTTTTTAATTTCTCAACAGCTGCAGGTGTACAGTTTTTTTTGGCTGTTTTTTAAAATGTGAGTATGCACTGTACATCCAGCAAATAACTACCCAGGTATTTGTAGTCACATGGAGGGACTATGCCAGTTAGTCTATCGGTCGGTCCATTGGAACCCGCTTGGCTTTTTGGAAGCTTAACACAGAAGGTCTCTGGACCTTGCTGTATATGGATTTCTTCTATTTTATTCTTATCTACAACTTGAGGCCTATATTGTTGCCTGTTTCAAATGACTCCTCTTTGCATACTTTGCATAGCACAATAAAGACTACTGTTTGCATAGTTCTTCTACTTCCATAGAAGTAAAGCAGGAGGAATTATATGTATGAGTTTTTCCCCTTTTCTGGTCCTCAAATAGTGTGTGCGTTGAGATATATTATCTACATCTGTGTCCATTTAGACCAGTGTTTCCCAACCAGGGGTATGTGTGGAACTAAGGGTATGTGAGTATACTGCAGGGGGTACTTGGAAAAATGTTATTATTATAACAAATGTATGGAGCATAGTCCCATCGGGATAGAGAAAGCGATATAGAGCTTGAGTTAGGGGCTAGTCATGGCACACTGAAAAGGCTTCGGGGGCACACAAGACAAGAAACAAACAGAAAACTTTGATTTACACAACACAGTGGTCCATCTGTGGCTGGCTGTATCTGCAAACAAAATGCAACAGGATGTGAATGCGGCCTACAGTGGAAGTGGTGTTACAGTAGATCAGGGGAATGTTGTGTTTTCTTAATGCGGCTATTGTGCATTGAAACCGTGAAATCGATTTCATTTTGGCATGTAATTGTTAGGGAAACATTTACCCACATCCTTATATTATGCTTGTCACCACTCACTCCCCCTTATCTAACATTTCTGTCGTACTAGTCTACCGTCCTCTTTTTAACCTCCCTCTCTCTCTCTCTCTCTCTCTCTCTCTCTCTCTCTCTCTCTCTCTCTCTCTCTCTCTGTCTCTCTCTCTCTCTCTCTCTCTCTCTCTCTCTCTCTCTCCCTCTCTCTGCATCTGTCTGATGTTTGGTGAAAGCTCTGTTGGTTGCACAATTTGTAGAAAACTTTAGCTGTCTCGGTTGGTCTGATTGTTTAAATCTTACCAGATGACACTGGTTGTGTTTTGCAATTGTTTGTTTGTGGGATGCATGGGAGTCCATTGCTGCCTTCCAGGGCTGGCCTGGGGGAGAAATAGTGCCAGGGCACTTTTGGAAGGGGCCCCACATAATTAGCGGCGCAGAACAGAATCACTGGGTCCCTATTTTCAGAAATGTAAAAGGTGCGGGCCCATCAGGAAATGCCCGCTATGCCAGATGGCCAATCCAGCCCTGCTGCCTTCACAAATCATGTCTAGCTGTCACTTCAACATTCTGAGTGGTTGTTTGGAATGCTGTTGGCGTGTGCGTAGTCAAAACTTTCATGACTGAGCGCTCACTGATACACACATTGGAAAGCATATTTTTGACAAATCTGACAATATTGTTTTTATCCTTCTTTTTCATGTGTGGGTTGTGAAAGTTTGACAGAGATCCATGCAGCTCTTACTCAAAGGTATGCTGTCTGATTACGGCAATCAATTCTGCATCAAAGGAGCCAAACAATTAGCGAGGGAAGTAGACAAATGGAACCAGAGCATACTGGAGCAAGTTGATTTGAAGATCGCATTGCATAAAGATGACTGTTGCACAGGCATGTCAATCATGGCCCTCATTCTCAAACACTGATGTTACACAGCACTCACTCACAAGGAGAAATGTGTTTTTATATAACATTATTATTTGTGTTTCCTTCCCTCATTTGCATCCTGTATTTTGAGTCAGAGAGCATTATTTTTTATTTTTAGCTTCAGATATTTCTGCCAGGCGTGTGCACAGAAAACAAAGCTTTGAATAAGATGATCAAACCCTCAAGATGTTAAGCCCACACCGCAGTATCCAGCCATGTCTGTTTGCATTGGATTTTAGCCATTTACTGTAGCACCAGCAGGCTATGTCTAAATTTCTAAAACCTTGTCCTGTTGGTATGTTGATGTGTGCAGTACGGTATG
>NC_085861.1:11942826-11957826 GCF_034702125.1 Engraulis encrasicolus
TCTCTTGCTGTACTTTCCTCTTTGTCCATCACTGTCTTGTCTGTTTTGAATTTCTCTTCTGCTTTATTTATTTCACTTAGGCCTACTTGTTTGTGTTTCATGCTCAAGTACTGCCGAGTTTTCCCTGATGGACTAAGACAGATGTTAAAGGAACAGCCAGACCAAACCTTACTGTAACACAAACTGGAAGACTCTGGAAGATCTGGTGGACAGGGTTGCCAGATGAGTCAGATGATTTCCATGTCCGAAAATGCACAAAACCCGCCTGGAAGCACTAAATCCTGTCCAATTAGAACTAAATTCTTCAGAATGAAGTCCAGTCGGAGTGCTTCCTGGAACTGTCTAGTTTTTTAAGATGGTGCTCTTTGGTGACAGGCTTGGTTGATTTCAAAAAAGTTTGAGAACCGGCAAATCAGGCAAATCAGGCATTTAGGTGGGTTTTTCTGCAAAATGCATGGCCATAGAAATCAATAGAATTTAGTTCTAGAAATACAAAGGCACTCATCTTCTTTGTAATTAAAATGCCTTTATTTTGTTGGGCATAGCATGATTAAAATACTTCGATGCGTTTCGGCATGAAGCCTTCGTCAGGAAGTGTGTTGCAGTACGAAGCAGTGCGAAGTATTTTAAGTATTTTAATCATGCTATGCCCAACAAAATAAAGGCATTTTAATTACAAAGAAGATGAGTGCCTTGGTATTTCTAGAACTAAATTCTATTGATTTCTATGGCCATGCATTTTGCAGAAAACCCCACCTAAATGCCTGATTTGCCTGTTTTTACCCACAGACGGCCATCCTAATTGGGCGGGAAAACCCACAATCTGGCAACACTGCTGATAGTTTTCTTTTTTTCGCTGGGGCTTTTTGTAGCGCACAAAATTTTGCCAGTGGCAGTAATGATGAGCAGTGTGCCTCCCATCTAATGAGATAATAAAACGCTAATGTAATAGAAGTAAATGAAATGATTCTTTGCTTTGGCATAGCCCACCGTTTAATATGGTTCATCCGGACAATGAAGAACATATTCGAATTCATCATGAACATCCGCGTAACTAGAAAGGGAAAGAAAGGAAAAAAAGCCTTGTCTGTCCAAGGGATACATGGACAAATAAAAGCAACCTTTCGAAGTCCATATTTCTTGTTCCCATGTAGGCCTATTAACATTTACATTACAGAAATCTCCATCCCACAATGCAATCTAATTTCAAATATATAGCAACACAATATGCACAGCAGTTATTTTCTTTCACTTCCAATCACTGTAACATTTACTGTAGTGATAGCATCTACTATAGTAGTAATGTTTTGCTGATAATATCTCTTATGACCAATTTGCATATAGCAAGCATGGAATTGGTTCATTAAAGCCATTAAAGCCTACTGCATAGACGTTATATAAACATGTATTTTGCTTTAAGTCAAATTATTTTGACAAGACAAGTGAAGGCTTGCAACGGCAAATACAATATGTGCGTGCGTGCGTGCGTGCGTGCGTGCGTGCATGCTTGCGTGCGTACGTTTGTACGTGTGTGTGTGTGTGTGTGTGTGTGTGTGTGTGTGTGTGTGTGTGTGTGTGTGTGTGTGTGTGTGTGTGTGTGTGTGTGTGTGTGTGTGTGTGTGTGTGTGTGTGTGTGAGATGTATCTCTAAGGTGGACACGCTCCACTGCCTGAAGTCTCTCCGGAGAGGAAAGCATTTCCTTCTGGTGTTTTTCTTGAACATTACTGATCCCATCAGTCCCTCATATAACACAGCAATCCATTAAGTATGACAGGCAGCGCAGGAGAGAGAGAGAGAGAGAGAGAGAGAGAGAGAGAGAGAGAGAGAGAGAGAGAGAGAGAGAGAGAGAGAGAGAGAGAGAGAGAGAGAGAGAGAGACAGAGACAGAGACAGAGAGAGAGAGAGAGACAAGGGGTTGAAAAACTATATGTGTGTGAGAGAGACATACTGAAAGAGGGAGATCAAGAAGGCTGAGAGAAAGATAGAATAAATGTGAGAGGAGAAGACACGGGTAAGAGGGTAAGGGGACATCATGAGACGGAGAAAGAGATTTTGTACACAGAGGACAAGAGAGAGAGAGAGACAGAGAGAGAGAGAGAGAGAGAGAGAGAGAGGGAGAGAGAGAGAGAGAGATTTCTTTCTTATTTATCCTTTATTTTGCCAGTAAAATGGACCCGATGAGATTGAAAATCTCTTTTACAAGGGCGTCCTGGGCAAGTGGCAGCACAACTTACAAAATTAACATTTCAGTTGTTTACTTTTTGGAGCTGATATTGACACCTCTTCTCACCGGTACCCCCCCCAACACCAATCTGCTCCAATAACGCCACCTCCAAAAATCCCCATTACATACCTTCTGTTAGGTAACCTGGGAAATCCCGTGCTGCTTTGCATAGTCGTTCCGATCTAAAAGACAGCATGGATTCTATCCCTCAGCAAGGTAACCAGATCTTGGGCGCCAATCAGAAAGAGCGGGGGAGGGGTGGAAAGAGTAGTACGACATGCACTACTTGAAAAATGGAAGCTTTGCAACTGACACGATTGTCCTACGGGCTACGTACAGTATACTCCAAATGATGCACTCGTAACGACCAATAAACGGCAGTTGAAATCGCAATCCACATTTTCCGTACAAGAAATTCAGTGGGCGTTCTCCAGACCATACGGTATCTGACTTGTGATAGGGAGTGCGTCTTAATATGCGACCTTGCCTCCTCCACTTGCCTCCCCCACTTGCCTCCTCCACTCGCTTCTCGTCATGATTACATCACTGACAACAGCATTATATTTCAATATCTTGCAAAAGCTCAATTGTACAGTCTTTTTCTCATTTGCAATTGGGATGGTGAATGAAAAACAGTCCCTCAAAACTTCCCTGACAGCTGGGAAACTTTATTGTTTTCTCCACGGATGAGGGGCCAGGAGGCGGGACGAGGAGACAAGCACAAGTGGAGGAGGCAAGGTCACATATTGGGATGCACCCGTAGTCTGGTGTGAGCCGGGCAAGCTGTTACATTACATTACATTACATTACATTACATTGCACTTAGCTGACGCTTTCATTTGTTCAAAGCGACTTACAACTATTATTTTTCAGGGTATTGGTTACAGTCCCTGGAGCAATGTGGGGTTAGGTGCCTTGCTCAAGGGCACTTCAGCCATGGATGAAGTTGTAGGGAGAGGTCAGGGGGGATTTGAACTGGCAACCCCTTGAAAGACCAACTGTCTAACCACTAGGCCACGGCTGCCCCACTCAGCTGTTACCGCAGAAATACACCAGCGGCGATCTGAGCGAGGCGAGCAACGGAAGTAATTGACTTTGTATTGAGTCGCGCAACAAAATCGATTCTGGAGACTAGAGATGATTCGCGCGACGAGAGCGACAGTTTGAAGTTGAAATCCTTTCAACTTTCTATGACGCGGTTCGGCAACCAGCCGAGACAGCCAATGACTCTATAGAGGTCAGTGACCACAGCCAATGGGAATGCTTGAATGCTTTGCCTTCTGCCTGTACGGACATACTCTAGTCTCCTCAATCGCTCATATCGCTTGCTGCTGTACTCTGTCGCTTGAATCGCATCGCGCCTGGTCTATTCGCACGGTTAGGCAGGCGTGTTCATCACACTCCACTATATTTTCCTCCTGCTTCCCTCTTCAGATGTTGTCAGATGGCTTCAGATTACTACTATTACACACAATTGCTTGTTTAATAACTCCTTGTAGACTGCCCCCCCCCCCAAGTAGTCGGCTGTTGGCTGTCGGCAATGTGGCTCTCAAATTGAGATTGCACCATTTGACGCTGTTTAACTTGTCTCCAAAATAGAGATTCGAGACTTGTTGTTTGGAGAGAGAGAGAGAGAGAGAGAGAGAGAGAGAGAGAGAGAGAGGGAGAAAGGGTGGGAGAGGGAGATAAGTGGTTCCTCCTTTACTTGACGTCTCCTTTCTCTGTTTTTAGGTGGTTATTTTTTCCTCCTCGTCCTCGTCATAGCCAGAGAGGAGGGCTGAGACAGCAGTCTCTACATCCAGTGACAGGCCACACACACACACACACACACACACACACACACACACACACACACACACACACACACACACACACACACACACACACACACACACACACACACACACACACACACACACTCTCTCTCTCTCTCACACAAATATGCACACGCACACACGCACACACACACAGACACACACACACACACACACACACACACACACACACACACACACACACACACACACACACACACACACACACAGACAGAGGATGACAGCCGCTCAGCTTTAAGTGGTCATCTTCTCCTCGGCAACAGTGGGAGGCCCCCTGGAACAGAGGAGAGGAGAGGAGAGGAGAGGATGGGAGAGGAGAAGAGAGGAGAGGAGAGGAGAGGAGAAGAGAGGAGAGGAGAGGATGGATGAGGAGTGGAGATGAGAGGAGGAGAGTGGGGATAAGAGGAGAGGAGAGGAAAGGAGAGGACAGAGGAGAGGAGAGGAGAAGATGATAAGAGAGGAGAGGAGAGAAGAGAAAAGGAGAGGACAGTAGAGGAGAGGAGAGGAGAGGAGAGGAGAGGAGAGGGTGAGAGGGTGAGAGGAGAGGATGACAGAGGAGAGGAGAAGAGAGGATGAGAGAGGAGAGGAGAGGAGAGGATGAGAGAGGAGAGGAGAGGATGATGAGAGAGGAGATGAGAGAAGAGAAAAGGAGAGGACAGTAGAGGAGAGGAGAGGAGAGGACAGTAGAGGAGAGGAGAGGAGAGGACAGTAGAGGAGAGGAGAGGAGAGGAGAAGGGGGGAGGAGAGAACAGGAGAGAAGAGGATGAGAGAGGGATCGAGGTGGAAAGGAGAGGAGAGGAGAGGAGAGGAGAGGAGGGGAGAAGGGGGGAGGAGAGAACAGGAGAGGAGAGGAGAGGAGAGGAGGGGGGAGAAGGGGGGAGGAGAGAACAGGAGAGGAGAGGATGAGAGAGGGATTGAGGTGGAAAGGAGAGGAGAGGAGAGGATGAGAGAGGGATCGAGGTGGAAAGGAGAGGAGAGGAGAGGATGAGAGAGGGATTGAGGTGGAAAGGAGAGGAGAGGAGAGGAGAGGGGAGAGGAGAGGAGAGGAGAGGACAGTAGAGGAGAGGAGAGGAGAGGAGAGGAGAGGAGAGGATGAGAGAGCATGCCACCCGGCTGGCCAGAGTGTCTGCATTCCTTTTTTTTTTTAAGTTTTATTTATTAGAAACAATCAATACACATCTGGAGCAGACATCTCACAATTACAGTATAGTAGAAAGTTTCCAGTTTTTCTTTCTTTTCTTTTTTACAACATAGAACCTTAACAACATTATTAAAAAACACAACAAAAGAAGTAGGCAAAAAGTTACACAAAACATAATAATAATAAATAATAATAACAATAATAATCAACAAAAGAAAACAATGGGGGGGGGGTGCTGGTGTTGGTGGTGATATAGCAAGAAAAGGACACCTACAGTATACAATATGAAAGGATTATTGAAAACTGAATTGAAGCTATGTGGGATTAGCCTCTAATTCCTTCAAATTATCAAAGTGAGTGATAATGGGTTGCCATCTCAAATAAAACTTATTCATTGATCCTCTAAGAGTGAATTTTATCTTTTCTAATTTAAGAAAGAGCATGACATCCTCCAACCATCGGGCGATGGAAGGAGGGGTAGGAGATTTCCATCCCAAGAGAATCCGGCGGCGTGCGAGCAGTGAAGTAAAAGCAATGACATCAGATTGGGCTTTTGTAACCGTGTCTGGATCTAGAGGAATGCCAAAAATTGCTGTGAAGGGGCTTGGTTCGATTGGTATGTTCAATGCATCAGACAAGGTTTTGAACACTCCAGACCAATATGAGTCAAGGGAGGGACAGGACCAAAAACTATGTGTGAGATTGGCAGGAGAAAATGAGCACCTGCTACAACTTGCGTCTGATCCTGGGTATATTTCAGCCAGTTTGGCTTTACTGTAATGTACCCTGTGAAGGACTTTAAACTGAATAAGAGACAGGCGCGCGCACAGGATGATGAAGAATTAACTCTATCAAGAGCACAATCCCAATGATCTCCCAGCTCCACTCCCAACTCGTCTTCCCAACGACTTTTAATTCTTGTTAGGTTTTGGTCATCTAGAGACATAACTCTGCCATATATAAGAGAGATTATCCCTTTCCTTGGTTTTATGAGCGTTAGCTCTTCCCAAGCTTCTAATGTTGGTAATGTGGGGAAGGGTGGAAAACTAGCTTTGAGGAAGTGCCGGATCTGGAGATATTGAAAAAACAATTGTCTAGGCAGATTATGATCTTTCTTCAAATTTTCAAAACTGTCCATGGTCCCGGCCTTGTAAAGACTGTGAAAACAGTGAATATTTCTCCTTGACCATTCCAGGAATGACAAGCCCATGGTAGATGGGGTAAAGAGGTGGTTTTTATGAATGGGGCCCAAGACAGAAGCAGAACGAAATGTATAATGTGACCGAAACTGGTTCCAAATTTTAAGTGTAGAGAGAACTATAGGGTTTGAAGTAAAGCGAGAAGGCCTTAAAGGTAATGATGAGTAGATTAAAGCCCTGAGGCTGGACTGCCGACATGTTTGTTCCTCCAAAATACACCAATTTGTGTCGGGGGAATGTAACCAATAAAGTATTTTCTGGATGTTTGCAGCCCAGTAGTAGTGAATGAAGCTAGGCAGTGATAATCCACCTATACTGCGTGGCCTTTGCAAAATATTCACCTTAACTCGAGGTAATTTGCTATCCCATATAAATGAGGTCAAAGCTTGACCTAATTTTTTAAAAAAAGACTTGGTAAGAAACAGAGGTAGGCATTGGAAGACGTATAAAAACTTTGGGAGAATGTTCATCTTCACAGTATTTATACGGCCCGCTAAAGATAAAGGCAACGCTGACCATCTTTTGAAGTCTTCCTTCATACGGGTAACTATAGTTGTCAAATTTGACGACAGAGACGAGAAGGATTTGGTAATGTTAATTCCTAGATAATTGAAACCTGAATTGGAAAGATGAAAAGGAAAAGAGGGTGTCAGACCTGGCGGTGATGTAGAATTTAGAAGGAAACACTCACTTTTCTGAAAATTTAGTTTATATCCAGAAAACTTTCCAAACTTTTCCAATAAACACACAATTTTAGTTGCACATGTCATTGGGTGACTAACATATAATAACAAATCATCGGCATACAAAGAAACCCTATGTTCTATTCCCCCTCTAGTTATGCCCTGAAATTCTGTTGTGGTTCTTAAAGCTATGGCAAGTGGTTCGATCACTATGGCAAATAAAAGTGGGGAGAGGGGGGGCAACCTTGTCTTGTACCTCTACTCAGGGGGAAGAATGTTGATCTCAGGTCGTTGGTTTGAACGCTTGCTTGTGGATGTTTATACAAGAGCTTAATCCAGGAAATTAAGGTCTTGCCAAAGCCAAATTTTTCCAAAGCTGCAAATAAATACAAAAATTCTACTCTATCAAAGGCTTTTTCTGCATCTAAAGAAATAACAGCCTCAGGCAGATGAACAGGGGACTTAGTATACGCAATATTAATAAGGCGGCGTATGTTTGAAAATGAATGACGGTCCCTAATAAAGCCAGTTTGGTCCTCAGAAATGATTTTTGGAAGAAAACTTTCCATGCGAAGAGCCAAGACTTTAGCTAATATTTTTGCATCTACATTCAAAAGAGATATTGGACGGTATGAGCCAGGATGCGTTGGGTCCTTGTCCTTCTTGAGCAGAAGTGAAATGGATGCCTGAGAGAATGTGGTGGGTAAGGAGCCCTTCTCAAGTGATTCAGTAAAAACTGCCAGGAGAAGAGGGGCAAGCTGAGCTTTAAACGTTTTATAAAACTCTACAGGGTATCCATCCATACCTGGAGTTTTTCTGTTTTGCATAGCCATTATGGCATCAGTAATCTCCTCAATCTCTAAGTCTTGTTCAAGAGTGGTTGCATCATCGTCGCTAAGGGAGGGCATTTCTAAATCATTCAGAAAGGCAGTCATAGGAGAGGTGTCAGTGGGGGAGCTGGAGGTATAAAGTGAGATAAAATGAGACACAAATACATCATTTATATGCTTAGGGTCTGAAATAAGTAAGCCATGTTCATCTTTAATTTGAGGGATAAGTCGGGATGCAACCTGGCATTTTAACTGATGAGCAAGCAAGCGACTGGGCTTGTCCCCATATTCATAATAATTTCCTCTGGTTTTAAGTAGAAGTTGCTCAGCATGTCTGGTAGTTAACAAATTTAGCTTAGCTTGTAAATCTATCCGTTTCTTGTACAAGTCTGCAGTTGGTGATTCAGAGTAGAGCTGGTCAAGACGACCTATAGATTCAGATAAGTCTGAAATCTCCTTAGAATGCTGTTTATTTTTAAAAGCTGTATACGAAATAATGTGACCCCTGAGGAAAGCTTTAAGCGATTCCCAAATTGTGGAGTGTGATATGTTGTCAGTTTTATTTATGGCAAGAAAAGTGTCTATGTTAGTCGCCACGAAGTAGCAAAAATCCTTCTCTGATAGTAAAAGAGGATCTAGTTTCCATAGGGGGCGTTGTTTTATATTCAGTGTGAAGGAGATATCCAATATAACGGGGGCGTGATCTGAGATAATAATGGGCAAATAATCACATTTTTTTATTAAAGGGATGAATATATTGTCAACAAAGAAATAGTCTATACGTGAGAAGGAGCGGTATACAGGAGAAAAAAAGGAGAATTGTTTTAGACTTGGGTTGAAAAAACGCCAAGGATCTACACAACCACTTTGTGCCATGAAAGCTGAAAAAGCTCTTGCCATGCCTGAGGGAGCCTGTGTTCTGGGATAAGATCGGTCTAGCGCCGGTTGTATAGAGCAGTTCAGGTCCCCTCCCAAGATAAGTTTATGAGTGTCTAAGTTTGGAAGCGATGACAGCAATTTGTTGACAAAGTCTGTGTCATCCCAATTAGGGGCATAGATGTTAACAAGAATAACCTTGGTCTGGAAAAGAGATCCACAAATTATAACAAACCGCCCATGAGTATCAGTGGTGACCTCTGTTGGTGTAAACTGTATTTTTTTGTTAATCAGGATGGCAACCCTTTTGAACTACCATCGTGTCTTGAATGATAGACCTGGCTGATCCAAGCTTTACGTAGACGAATGTGATCTTTTACACGCAAATGTGTCTCCTGTAAAAACAATATGTCAGCTTTAAGGGATTTAAGGTGGGAGAATACTTTTGAGCGTTTAACTGGCCCATTTAATCCCTTAACATTCCAGGATACAAAACGTACTGCAGAGCTACTGTTCATATTGTTATGAGTAATAGTGGAAAGACTTGTAGGAAGTGGTAGTAGTTCATTCTACTAATATGGTCAAAAAGAGGCCTTGAGATATCTATGGGATAAATCAGGATATATAGTAGTACCATAGTACGTGTAGGCTTGTGTCCTAAGTTTGGTTTTAGAATAAGCACCAAAGAGAGGGGGGAGAAAGCAAAAAAACGGAAATAATAAAAACAAACAAAAAATAGCAACAGGAACACATTCCTAGATCCACCTCTACTAAGGAACCTGAGGAGGATCGCAGGATTAGCCAATCTAAAGACATTCCGCTTCGACATCATTCAAGTACACACACACACAAACAAACAAGTGTACCAGTGGCTCCCAATGCCACTTGTGATACAGAACCCCATTCTGAGTGCAGTGAAACTAGTCAAAAGTATTTTTGAAAATCAAAAATATTAAGAAAATAAACCTTGCGTTTACATTCATAAAAAAGCCCAGCTGAAAAGTGTCAGCCAAAATAATAATAATAATAATAATAACCTTACATGAAGCCCACCTAGCAGACTGGCAGCGTTAACTTACTTAAATGCTGATAATGATGGGTAATCAAAGAAAGAACAGTGTGGTTTGTGCCGTCAGCAGGCATTACAAGTGTCTTTCAAAAATAGATGCACCACACATTGTCAATAGCAAAAAAAATAAATATATAATATATATATGCAGAACCCGACTTGGAGTGTAACAGTCCTTTTCAAATGTTTCAAATTAGGTAGGAGAAAGAGTAATATTTTGAGAGGTTTTTTTTTTTTTTTTTTTTTTAATCCCATGCTGAAAAGCGTCAACAGAAAATCCCACATGAAGCCCACCCATCAGACTGGCCACGTGACCTAAATGCTGATGATGATGGGTAACCAAAGAAAGTGGTTTGTGCCGTTAGCAGTCATTTCAAATGTCTTTCAAAAGCAAATGCACCACACATTGAAAGAAAAAAAATGCAGAACCCGACTTGGAGTGCAATAGTCCTTCTCAAATGTTTCAAAATGTCCAGTCCAACAAAAAGGCCATGTCAAATTGAAAATTGTAACCCAGCAGCAGCCACAACAACAAAAGTCACATGGTGAAACCCAGCTAGTAGGTCCACATTATTTTAAATGGTAATGACGGTCAACCAACATTAGGTAGCCCACATCATACTAAACAAAGCAGGTGGAATGTAATGTCTGGTTCATGCTGTAGGCTAGCCATCATTTCAAGTGTCTTCCAAAAATAAAGTGCGCCGCACACGTTAGCTATTGCATTAATGCGCTTTACCTTTAAGACTCGACAGTCTCGGCAGAAGTGTGGGAACCCCACTGCTGTTGGTAGAAATCCATGGCCGCCTCCGGTGTATCAAAGCACAGCTCCTTACTGCGGAAAAGCACGCGGAGACGAGCTGGGTAGCCCATCCTGAACTTGACTCCTTTCGCGTAGAGTAGACCCTTCACCTCCTTGAAAGCTGCTCGTTTGCGTCCCAGCTCGGCGCTGACGTCTTCATGAATGAAAATCGTGTGGCCACGAAACTTCATCTCTCGTTGGCGTCTGTGTACGACGATCCGCTGCCTGTCTTGATAATTGTGAAAGGCAACGATGAACACCCTTGGACGTGGTGGTGGAGTTCCACTTGTTGCGTCCGGCGTAGCAGGGGATCCAAGCCGGTGTGCGCGAGCGAGAACGAGGGGGGTCGGGAAAAAATCTTTCCCAAATACTTCAGTAAAGAAATGCGTCATGAAACCTACTGGGTTAGATCCTTCCACCCCCTCGGGTATGCCCACCACTCTCAAATTAAGCCTGCGAGAACGGTTTTCTAAGTCGTCCACCTTGTCTTTCAGCCATGCGTTCTCCGCCATTACAGCAGCAAGCTTAGCTTCCAGAAGAGAAAGTCTCTGTTCGGTTTCGTCGAGTGTAGATTCAATGCCACAGATGCGCTCCTCTTGTGACTCGCAGTGCTCTTTCACTTGGCCCAAAGTAGAGCTGAGAGGAGCTAAAGCTGCATCGAGGTCTTTTTTCACCGCGCTGTGAATAGATTGAGTCAGTTCTGTTAACAGCGCTGAACGGAGGTTTTCAAACTGTTCGGTTAGCTCCATGCCTGAAATCTGGCTAGTCTTGCCAGTGGGCGAATTAGCTTTCCCCTTTTCAGACGGTTTTCCGGGTCGAGGAGGGTTCTTAGGCATTCTTAAACTATCTTCACTGTTGAAGAACAATAACTGCACTATGGTAGACGAAAATAATAGAAGTTATGGGGGTAAACAAAGAGTAAAAATAACGAAAGTTAGGGAGCCACTAAATTTCCTGACCGCTCACGCCATGTCCAATCCGGAAGTCCAGAGTGTCTGCATTCCTGACCAATTAGAACAGCCCACAGCTGACTCCCATTACAGCTGATTATGGCATGGAGAGGAGGAGGGGAGAGAGAGAGAGAGAGAGAGAGAGAGAGAGAGAGAGAGAGAGAGAGAGAGAGAGAGAGGGAGGGTTGGGGTGAAGGCACTGGAGGGTTGGGGTGAATCAGCCGGTAGCCAAAGTTTGTGTATGTATGTATGTGTGTGTGCGTGCTTGCGTGTGTGTGTGTGTGTGTGTGTGTGTTTGCCTGAGCGATTTATGTCCCTGTGAGCATAGCAAAATGTTGTACATGTAGGATAACTGTTCTATACATATGCCGTATCTCCGGGCTCAATTTCCAAAAGTGGATGTGTGTGTGTGCATGCCCAACCAAGTGTGCTAGCATACCGTGCAGGCAGATAAAGGACTAGAGGATAACCCACCCTTTGTGTGTGTGTGTGTGTGTGTGTGTGTGTGTGTGTGTGTGTGTGTGTGTGTGTGTGTGTGTGTGTGTGTGTGTGTGTGTGTGTGTGTGTGTGTGTGTGTGTGTGTGTGTATGCGTGCGCACGTGTGTGTGTGTGTGTGTTTGGTGGCTGCTTAGAGATGTCGCTCAGAGCAGAAACAGCTTGACTGCGCATTTTATGTGCCGACATCTGTGGCATCCACAGCATGGCACCGAGCAGATCACTACAGTGCAGCCGAGAGGAGAAGACAGAACAGAAGAAAGGACAGGAAGAGGAAAAGGGAGGACAAGAGTGGCCCACGGTAACTTACAGAAGGGATGACATAACACAGCAAAACGGAAGAGTGCAGATTCGTACAGAAAAGAAGACAGGAGAAAAGGAAGTGTACAGTAGAGTAGGTAAGGCAAGAAAAAAAGAACTGAGGCTGTAGAGGGGAAGAGAAGAGAAGAGAAGAGAAGAGAAGAGAAGAGAAGAGAAGAGAAGAGAAGAGAAGAGAAGAGAAGAGAAGAGAAGAGAAGAGAGAAGAAAATAGAAGAGTAGAGAAGAGTAGAGTAGAGAAGAGAAGAGAAGAGTAGGGTAGAGTAGAGTAGAGTAGAGTAGAGTAGAGTAGAGTAGAGAAGAGAAGAGAAGAGAAGAGAAGAGAAGAGAAGAGAAGAGAAGAGAAGAGAGAAGAAAATAGAAGAGTAGAGTAGAGTAGAGTAGAGTAGAGTAGAGTAGAGTAGAGTAGAGTAGAGAAGAGAAGAGAAGAGAAGAGAAGAGAAGAGAAGAGAAGAGAAGAGAAGAGTAAGTGACAGTATAATAGGATCACACATACAGAAGAGAAGAAAGGAGAAGACAAGAGCACATAAGCGAAGCAGAAGGGAAGACAGGAGAAAAGGAGAGGAGAAAAGAAAAAAAGAAAGGGTATAGTAAGAAGACGGTAGAAGAGAGGAGCGCTCACTGCCCTGCCTCCCACACCCATACCCCGGCCGCCTGCCAGTCACAACCAGGCAAGCAAACTAGGCAATCGACTAGAGCCCCCAGCTGAAAGGAGGGCCCCCCTGGTAATGACTGGGTATGTACTTGCATTCAAATGACAGCAATGACGACGTAAGGCAAAAATGTAATTCCTTAAATTCAATGACCGAAAAGTGCAGTGATACTGCTATAAAAAAAAGGTCTCTTGAGAGGCTACCTTCCCAATATTTTGAAGAGAAACGAGTCCAAAAGGCAGTAAAAGATGTGTTCGTCCATGCAGAGGGGCTCTAACTCTGCTGCCTTGTGGACACAGGAGGGAATTACATTTGAAAGAATGTGTTTCAGACGGACAGACAGACAGACAGACAGACAGACAGACAGACAGACAGACAGACAGACAGACAGACAGACAGACAGACAGACAGACAGTCAGACAGACAGACGGACAGACAGACAGACAGACAGAACAATGGATGGACATGCCCTCTCATAGAGATGCTAGGACGCATCTAAAAAGGGGCCCCAAGTCCCTCTTTGCCTAGGGCCCCCATATACCCTTAAAACGGCCCTGCGACCGGCTGCCAGTCAGACAGGGCCCTGGTTGGCTGCGCCCCCACATGTCCACATGCTCACATGCCCCCAGGCTGTTGTTCTGCTGGAATCAGCTCTCCCGTGCCTTGTGAGGAAATCCCCGTAATATACAGTATAGGTCTCGTCTGTGTGTGTGTGATGCCTTGTCTGAATAGGAAAGGGGTCGTCGCGAGTTCTGAGATCCCCCTTTGGAGCTTTTTTTTCTACTTCTACTTTTTCTTTTTCTTTTTTTTCAGAGACATTGATGCCTTTAAGTTAAGCTAGACCGGAGCCTTGAAAGTGTACGCTATTTTAAGATCTTTCATCGAAAAAAATCAGAAATGATAACTTTTTAAAAACTGATGACTTTTTACAAAGCCTCCAGAGATACTTGCTGAGTTTTTATTATTACAGGCAGTTTGGGTTAGCGAGCCAGGCTGGCTGTGGTGCTACAGTACTGTCTATTATGGGATGTGCTGATTAAAATGGTATAGTATCTGTCTCGCGAAGGTTTCCTCCTTGTTAGAGTTAGCTGGCATGTGGTGTCGTAATCCATCCAGCAAGCAATGTAATGCTCCCTCTCTCAGCATCCCATCTGGCCCGGGGTGACTGATGAGGCCCTGGGAGACTCACACCTTCATCTCCTTACATCACGTCCTCCTCCTCCCCTTTGTGCCACCCCTGCCCCTTACTCCTCATCCTCCTCCTCCTCCTCTGCATCTTCCTCCTATTCCTCCTATTCCTCCTTCGCCTCTGCCTCTTCCTCTTCCTCCTCCTCCTCCTCCTCTGATTCCTCCTCCTCCTCCTCTTCCTCTCCTTGCTGACACCCCGGCCCCTTCCTCATCTTCCTGTTCCTCCTCCTTTTACTCTTCCTCCCCTTGCTGCCGTTTCCAGCTCCTCCTCCTCCCCCTACTTCTACTTCTCCTCTTCCTCCTCCTCCTCTTACCGGCCCCTCTGTACCTTCCTCCTCCTCTCCTCTGCCTCCTCCTCCTCTCCTCTGCCTCCTCTCCTCTCCTCTGCCTCCTCCTCCTCCTCCTCCTCCTCCTCCTCCTCCTCCTCTCCTCTGCCTCCTCCTCCTCCTCCTCCTCTCCTCTCCTCTGCCTCCTCCTCCTCCTCCTCCTCCTCCTCTCCTCCTCCCCTCCTCTCCTCTCCTCACCATGCGTCTCCTCCTCCTCCTCTCCTCTGCCTCCTCCTCCTCCTCCTCCTCCTCTTACCGGCCCCTCTCTACCTTCCTCCTCCTCTCCTCCTCCTCCTCCTCCTCCTCTCCTCTGCCTCCTCCTCCTCCTCTCCTCTGCCTCCTCCTCCTCCTCCTCCTCTTACCGGCCCCTCTGTACCTTCCTCCTCCTCTCCTCTGCCTCCTCCTCCTCCTC
>NC_085861.1:11962826-11967826 GCF_034702125.1 Engraulis encrasicolus
AGAGAGAGAGAGAGAGAGAGAGAGAGAGGGAGGGGGGGGGAGGGGGGGGGGGGGGGGGGGGGAGGTACCATGACCAGACATTGAGGGAGGAGAGAGAGAGAGAGAGAGAGAGAGAGAGAGAGAGAGAGAGAGAGAGAGAGACAGAGAGACAGAGAGAAAGAGAGAGAGAGAATGAGAAAGAGAGAGAGAGCAGGAGATATATTGAAAGAAAAGGAGAACTATATAGAGAAATTAGAAATAAAAAGATAGATTGATACAAAGGTACAGAGAGAAAGAGAGAGAGAGACAGAGAGAGAGAGAGAGAAGTGTGTGTGTGGAGGGGGGGTGGGGATTAATATGGGGCCTGACAGTGAGGCATTTAGCCCATGCCTACTGCATATGTTCCAGTGGGTCACAGGCTGTTAATCTTTATGGTGACTATTAGCCCCACGCTCACCTGAGCACCCACCCGTCCAGGCCGCCTGACCGGCCGTCAACAGGGGCCCCAGGTGGGACCAGGAGCAACAGCTACAGCCACAGATCAGGGCTCACTCAAGCAAGGATGGAGGACACACGCACACAAACACACACACACACAGGCACATGCACAAATGCGCATGCACGTGCAAACACACGGACGCACGCGTGCGTGCACACACACACACAGACACACGCGCACACACACACACAGACACACACGCACGCATGCACGCACACACGCACGCACGCACGCACGCACGCACGCACGCACGCACACACACACACATTGTAATGTAATGGCCATGAACATGATTGAACCCACACACACACACACACACACACAAGTGTACTACGCACACAAAGACAAGTGAAACAAAAAGTAGAAGGACAAGCACAAACAACCTTTCAATAAAAGAGCTTAACACAAAATGCATCTTGCCCCAATCCACAACCAGTCCAATCTTATTGATTCCCCTCCCCAGCGAAACAGATAAACCTATAAGGGGGAATAATACAGGCGCCAGGGAGGAAGCTTTTACCAAAAGGTTTAAATGATCATTATAGCTTCATGTATTGTTTAATTCCCATACGAGATTGACTACCAGGGCCGATAATTAAAGCAAAGTATTGCAACAGCTGTTCACAGCATCTTTAATTAAGATCGCTGCCTGGCAATGGGACTGGGGAGCAGGTCAGAATCTATATAGCTGCAGTGCTGCGATCGGGCTCCGGATCTGAGTCCGCCAACCGGGTGTCACTTGTGGTGGTAGTGGCGGTGTTAAGCCGCATTCACATACAGTACTCGCTTCTTGCTCACTCGCCTACTAGCCACTCGCTCATGGAACGTTCGCTAAACGTTCCCACGGCTTTAACTGCCAATGCACAAGCGAGAAGTACCGAACTCTAGATACCGAACTCTAGATGAGAATCTACTCAAGATTCAAGATTCAAGATTCAATAATTTATTGTCATTGTCAAAAAGGCAACGAAATTGTGTTTGGGGTACAAAACTTAGTAGCAGCAGGTTTCCAAGTAAAGTGCAAAAAGAGGTAAAAGTGACACCAGTGCTTGACCCCCCCAGCCCCCCCATCCCACTTAAAGTGCAGCAGAGATTAAGTGCATAATACTCGACACCCCCCCCCCCACTCTATCTCTCAAACATGTGCGCGTGCGCACACACACCCACACACACACACATACTCGCCTTATTGCCTCGCTGGAATACATAGACATTCTATTGAATTGACTTGCTGAGCGAGTTACTGGCAATGATGTGTCTGAACGTAGCTTTAAAGGGGCCCATGAGCAATGGAGTCAAAGAATCGTCTATTAGAGTGAGGTGCTGCTTCCACGTAGCAGGATATTTTTTAGCAGGGTATTTTTTTTCTCCTGTTGAGGTGTAAACGCAACATGTGGATACAAATAAATCCTCCATTGTAACAAATGCGTTTCAGCCCCCTAAACAGGATATTTTTTTCTCCTGCTTTTTATACCTGTATTTTAAATATCTGCTACGTGGAAACAGAAGGCCAAAACCAATGCAAAACCAATGCAACCAGGAGAAAAAATATTCACATATAAAAATATCCAGCTACGTGGAAACGGCACCTAAGATGCCCCAAACCACGCCTAGCCAGTGCAAAGGACTGTGCTCAAGTTCGGTCTCCTAAAGAGGCGTTGTCCCCTGCGTCGTCTTCTTTTTGGTGACATATTTCATAAGATAATAATTGTATTTGTATAGCACTGTGTCATACAAAGCATGTAACTCAAAGCGCTTAACAAATGGGAAAAAAAAAACATTGTTAGAGATAGATTTAAAAGGAGAGGTATAGAGGAGAGGCAGAAAAAGCAGGAAGGCAGAGGAAGAAGAGATAGACAGAGAATGTAGAGTCATAAGGTCAACGTAGGTTAGGACCAGGATTCTTAGATGTGTAAGGTCCATAGTGGCTGGGCCTATCATAAGTCATAGATAGTCACACAGAGATTGGGCGCTCAGGTGCGGCCCCTGGTGGCATCAGGGGTGAGGAAAAACTCTGTAGATGCGCTATCGCCATCTGCAGCGCCAAGGGAACATATCTCCCCTACAAAGCAAAAAGGCAGTAACTGCGCAGAGCTCAAAACTGAGTCAGTTGACTTTAAAATGATACTGCAATCCAGTATAAGTGTGTTTTGAGATATTATTGGCATGTGACAGTTTTGTTACTTTATATTATCATCTTTTTTGAAGATCAATCATTTTATTTAACTTTAGACTTTGATATTTATGGCATTAAAGTCATAGTAACTAATTTTAAACAGCAATGCAGTTACTGCCTTTTTGCTTTGTAGGGCAGATATATTCTCCAAGTAGTCTCAATTTAGGTAGTCTCCAAAGGTCTCCTAACCAAAGGTCTCCTAACCAAAGGTCTCCTAACCAAAGGTCTCCGAACCAAAGGTCTCCTAACCAAAGGTCTCCTAAAGGGGTAAGAATGAATATGTGGGGCAAATGGTCCCGTCTTAAAATGCTGCTGTTGGTTTAAGGCTTGCCATGGTACCGCATACTGTATATTTAATCATACTCCCTGTCCCTTTCCCCTGCTTAATACTGCTCTTTCACTCCCCCTCCCTCTCCCTTCCTCCCATCCTGCTTTTCTTTTTCACACACACACACACACACACACACACACACACACACACACACACACACACACACACACACACACACACACACACACACACACACACACACACACACACACACACACACACACACACACACACACACACACACACACACACACACACACACACACATTGATTCGTTTATTTGGGAGGACCAATAATTATTGAGAAAACAATACAGCGCCCCAAACAATGTTAAAGAAGCAATAATGTGTCTTTTACATAAATACCAAAATTATAGTGGTCTCACACACACACACACACACGCACACACACACACACACACACACACACACACACTCACACACACACCACACACACACACACACACACACACACACACACACACACACACACACACACACACACACACACACACACACACACACACACACACACACACACACACACACACACCTTACTTAGGCAGGTCTGCTTTGGGCTGCTTTCCAGCTTCAGTACAGACACACACACACAAAATGCACGCACTCACGCACGCACTCACGCACACACACACACACACACACACACACACACACACACACACACACACACACAGACACACACAGACACACAGACACGCACACACACACACACACACACACACACACACACACACACACACACACACACACACACACACACACACACACACACACACACACACACACACACACACACGCGTCCCAGTTGCCCACTGTGTTTGGCAGGCCTGCTGCCTGTGTTGTTGGCAATCGCTGTGTGGTAGTCAGGATGAATGAAGCGAGGCCTGAGAGAGAAGGGTGTGTGTGTGCATACGTGCGTGCATGTGTGCGTGTGCGTGTGTGTGTGAGGAGGGGTGTATGTGGGGGAAAGCTTACCCTCTCGCATCCCTGTGGGGGAGGCATTTATGACTGTGTCTACAAACAACACATTTACCGAGACCAATCTTATGAGTATTTGTTTCTCCGGGCAACTGGGCGCCGCTTTTATGCCTGGTTTTAAAGATCTACTTACTTACTTTACTTACTGCCTAGTGCCAGGCCCGCCAACAGGAGGGGGCAAAGGGGTATGTTGTTCCGGGCCCAGGGAGATAGGGGGCCTAGAATTTGGTCCTGATTACATTGTATGTATTGGTTAGGGGGCCCTTTTAGGTGACTTTGTCCTGGGCCCAGCAAGAGCTGTCAGCGGCCCTGCCTAGTGCATGTGCAGTGTGCAGGCCCCGGCCCGGCGCTGTTGCCTTCATCTGCATATTTTATAAGCTGTTGATATCACACGGCCTCATTCCCTTTAATGTTTATGAGCATTTTGAGTATTTTTCCTTGAATAAATTACAGGCTGACATAATGAAAATTGCCCATTCGAAGTAAATGCAGTCGGGCATGAAAGTCTCTTAAGACGCTTATTAACTATTTATAACATGCTCATTTCCCATTTGGTGAGGTATTAACAAACCGTTATGACTGTGTGAGTTAATTGAGATTAGAGAAATGGATGGTGTCAGGTAATCAATTGGGAATGGCTGGAATTACAAACAAAAAGACTACGTTGCTGAACTCGATCATTTTTTATGTCCACTGAGCTTTGTCTAAACACTGATGGTTTCCTGGAAATTGTTGAACCAAATATCAGCCTGATTGCGCCAGCCTTGGACCCTGCCAGATCCCCTTGGATGTCAATGTTCAATTCATTTCAATCTCTATTACATTTGCAGTAGGATCCAGGACCAAGAAAATAAACTAAGGGGAGATAAAAACAATTCCTAGACCAGCCGTCACACTAGAACTACGCAAGTTAAAGCGAGTCCAAGAATTAAGTCACTGGTGTAAGTGTGTCTTTTGCCAGTGTTTTCTAAGCCTGGATGCGTGCCTCTTCCAGCTACTTGAAGGCCTGGTAACAGT
>NC_085861.1:11975326-11985326 GCF_034702125.1 Engraulis encrasicolus
TACAGTGGTGGAGTGGTAAAATCAAAGCAGGGGGGATGGTAAGAGATTGACTCTGATTATTAGGGGGTTCTGGGGTTTCTCCCCTGAGCATTTTTTTTTAAAATGCAGTCGTTACAGTAAAAGTGCAATTTTAGCACAATATGTGAAGAAGGGATGCCTGTTTTAGAGGGGGATGATTTTTGATCATTATCATTGAGGGGGATGATTTTAGAATATTGTCATTGAGGGGGATCATTTTAGACCATTTTCATTGTAGGGGGGATGGCTTCCCCCTCATCCCCCTACAACTCGAGTATGCCTATCTACCTTTTATTGGCTCGAGGCCCTGCTTTACACTCATAACTTACATTTCCTATTGGTTGCCTTATGCAGATAATTGTCAAGGGTTCTAAAGAGGAGAGGAGAGGAGAGGAGAGGAGAGGAGAGGAGAGGAGAGGAGAGGAGAGGAGATGGTTTCAAAGGAAGCCAAGAGCAGTCTGGTCTAAGCCAAACAAAAGGTTTGATTTTTGCAGTTCTGCCCGCTAGTTAGCAGCCGTAGCGAGAGCCTCCATCGGTAAGCAAAAGTGACGGTGTTAGTTAGCATTTGGAGAAGTGAGGGACCATATTGAGAGAGAGAGAGAGAGAGAGAGAGAGAGAGAGAGAGAGAGAGAGAGAGAGAGAGAGAGAGAGAGAGAGAGAGAGAGAGAGAGAGAGAGAGAGAGAGAGGACAGGAGCAGAGAGGTGAGGTGAGGAGAGGAGAGGAGTTGAGGAGAGGAGAGGAGAGGAGAGGTAGGGAGATGAGAGGAGAGGAGCGGAAGGGAGAGGACAGGAGAAGAGAGGAGAAGAGAAGAGAGGAGAGAAGATGAGAGGAGAGGAGATGAGAGGAGTGTAGCAGTGGTGATGTTGGTGGTGGTGGTGGTGGGGGCGGGGGGGGGTTGGGGGGCTAGTTGAGGCGAGAACTGAGGCTGTGGTGACACGCGCCATAAATGTGCTTATTGCCGGCACAAGGCAGCCCAGAAATAAATACACGGTTCACTTAAGATTTTGCTGAAAAAAAAGGCAAAGAATAAAAAAACAACCCTGTACTGATGTCTTCATTTGCCTGTCGTGTTTGAAAGAATACTTACTGACCATGTTTTGAAGGCCAGAACCAGAAAAATTGGGTTGGATTTTGAAAGTAAAATGTCCTTTTGTGTGTGTGTGTGTGCGTGCGTGCGTGCGTGCGTGCATGCATTGCATTTTTAACACACAGGATTTCGCAAATTGGCCCTTCTGCCAACAATTACTTGTAAGGAACTGAACTTCTTTTGCTGGACCTTGATGACCTTTGTCCTTTTTTTCAAAGGCTTGTTCAATTCTCAAGGTCTGAAAAACATGTATTATACAGTTACTCAAAACTACACTCATTTGAATTCAATGGATGAATAAAAGAATCAGAATCTTCAGAAAATAGTCTATATATAACCTTGTTGTCCTAGATTTATCATTATCTTGAGCGTATTTTCCTTTCGTACAAGGAACATTAACCCAACTAGGGTTACACTAACTGGACTTCTTATGTGACCTTTGATGACCTTTCCAGTTGCTCACCTCACAGTAGCCAAGCGTGTTGGATAACATAACATGGATGAATGAAAATGTAGGATTCAAGGATTCAAGGATTCAAGGATTCAAGGATTCAAGAATATATTGTCATTGTCAAAAAGGCAACGAAATTGTGTTTGGGGTACAATACTTAGTAGCAGCAGGTTTCCAAGTAAAGTGCAAAAAGAGGTAAAAGTGACACCAGTGCTTGACCCCCCCCCAGCCCCCCCATCCCACTTAAAGTGCAGCAGCGATTAAGTGCATAATACTCGACACCCCCCCCTCTCTCTCTCTCAAACACACACACACACACACACACACACACACACACACACACACACACACACACACACACACACACACACACACATACACACACACACACACACACACACACACACACACACACACACACACACACACACACACACACACACACACACACACGCACACACACACACACAGAAATGTCCAAAGGATACATGGATAACATTTAAGAAATGTAAATAGTGGTCCTGCTTCTGTAACCTTTGGGAAGAGGAGTGAGAAGGGCAGCCCCAAACCCTGTGGTGACTTGTGCTCTCTGTTAGGGCTGCACAATTAATCGTAAATAATCGAAAATCGTGATAAATTAGTGAAATCGAAGTCGAAATTTTAATCGTGATTTAATCGTGGCAAGTGACCTACCTTTGACAGCGTCCTTGAAGCCAGAACATACTGACAGGTTGGTGTTTCTGGCCAGAAATCTGTCCACCTAAGTTTCATGCTATTGCCTTTACATAATTATTAAAATTCATTTTATTTTGCTCATCCCGTATATAATTCATTCTTGGTCATATTTCATCTCATAATAGTTATAATTTTCAAAAAAAATCTGCAAAAAATCAATAATCGCAATTAATAATCGTGATTAGGATTTCGACCAAAATAATCGTGATTATGATTTTTTCCATAATCGTGCAGCCCTACTCTCTGTAATGTTTCAGCGAGAGAGAACGCTGGTAAATAAAGCAAGCATCCTGTGGATCACACGTGTCGGTGTCACTCATTCCATCATCCCCATCATAAACACAACGCAGAGGGAAAATTGACCGGTTACACCAATTAACATGGATGAATAAGAATTGTTTTTCAGACATATTTTTTTCATGTGGTATGTTTTTCCTTTCTTTTCTTCTTTGTCTCATCTTTTACAACAACACGAGCAGGAGCAATTGCTCACAGTAGCTAAACCTGTTGGATATAGTGGATGAATGAGAATTTTTTCATGTCTTTTCATGATTTTACTTCTTTCCTTCTTGTCTTGCCTTGTGTTGTACAGCAACAGGAGCAGGACCCTACTAATCTGTACATCTCCAACCTGTCACCCCCCCCTCTCTCTCTCTCTCTTTCTCTTTCTCTTTCTCTCTCTCTCTCTCTCTCTTTCTCTTTCTCTTTCTCTCTCTTTCTCCACCTCCCTCTCTCTCTCCCTCCCCCTCATCCTCCTCTACAGCAACAGGAGCAGGACCCGACTAACCTGTACATCTCCAACCTGCCGGTCTCCATGGACGAGCAGGAACTGGAGAACATGCTCAAGCCTTTCGGCCACGTCATCTCCACGCGGATACTACGGGACGCCAACGGGGTCAGCAGAGGAGTCGGCTTCGCCAGGTGAGGAGAGAGAGCGAGAGAGCGAGAGAGCGAGAGAGAGAGAGAGAGAGAGCGAGAGAGAGAGAGAGAGAGAGAGAGAGAGAGTGGCGGTAGGGGGTAGTGTGTTTGTGTGCGTGTGCGTGTGCGTTTGTGTGTGTGTTTGTGTGTATGTGTGTGTGCGTGTGTGTGTGTGTGTGTGTGTGTGTGTGTGTGTGTTTGTGTGTATGTGTGTGTGCGTGTGTTTGTGTGTGTGTGTGTGTGTGTGTGCTTGTGTTTGCGTGTGTGTGTGTGCGTACAGTATGTGTGTGTGTGTCACATTTTTCTTTAGAGACCATCTATTACAGTACAACACAAACAATCTCTGCCATTTGCTGTCATTAAGCTGCCATACAGCACATTTCTGAAATGTGATAAACAATCTGGAACTGAACTGCCCAGGTGGTTAAGAGACTGCAGTATGCACTGGCCAAAACCACTGAGTGGGATTTCACTCTTTCTCCTCTTGGCTCTCGGACCTCCAGCGTTGTCTTTCCGTTATCTTCCTTCCCACCTTAACTATTAAAAATAACAGCAATCAAACAATCAAAAAATATGTCCAACTGTTAGCGTGGTAACTACAGATATTACAGCGAGTTAATAGAATATAATATGCACCTTAAAAGTGAAGCGCAGCATTTCTGAGTGGGTTGTGACTCTGGAACACCACTAGCCACAGTGGACAATGAGAGAAGAAGCGTATAATGAGCCCAGAACAGAAACGGAACACACACACAGACGCGCACACACATGCACACACGCACACACACACACACACACACACACACACACACACAGAGAGACTTGCTAATGCACAAGCATATTGTAAATCCCTCACTAATTATGGTCCGCACAAAAGTCATCTGCAAAACTACTAGCATCAACATAAACACTAAATTGCCTCCATTCCATAGCCCATTACATAGCACTGGCTCCCTAGTGCAGCATCCACCAGCAGCAGCAGTAGCAGCAGTAGCTGTATCAGTAGCCAACATAATCTCACAACATTCCATGAAAAGAACACAAACCATTGTGACACGAAATCTGTGACAGTTTCACACCCAGTGGTGTAGTCTACGTAGAACGCGGGTATACGGAGAATACCCACTTCAAAGTTTCAGGGATTTCAGTATACCCACTTATACTTGATTGATCCATTATTTAGAATGGCACAAATATATACAGTATACCCACTTCAAAAAATGCTCAAATATACAGTATACCCACCACACAAAAGTAGAGTACACCACTGTTCACGGATATGTCCAAAATTCTGTGATGTGGGTCATGGAAGTGCTTTTCATGATGGAAGTGCTTTCGCAATATTCCCACAGATCTGTTTTCCACAGTCTTCCATGAGTTACATGAGTAATAGGTCGCAGTTCCTGTGATAGGGAACTTTTATCGTGCACCCAAAGTCATTCATTTTTCATTCAAGTTGGGCACGCCCTCTGACAAATTTGAACACAGCTTATACTGCTAATTTGGTGTGTTTAGTGATCGAATTTGGTGTCTACCGACTGGGAAAATTAGGCTATTTCACCACTGGTTTTTCAGATTTTGTATCCCAGGTGTTCGTGTTCTTTCACAGAATTCTGTGAGATCAGGTTGCAATAGCAGCGGCACAATACAGCAGGCCACTAAAAGAAAACTATTACTCTAAGGTTTAAATGTTCATTATGCCTCATGCATTTTTCAATACTTAGAAGCGGCTGGCCACTAGGGCAGTAATTAAACAAGCGTTGCTACATCGGGCACAAACGACCACTAACCCGAAAAGTAAAGAGTTCAGTTATAGTATACAGTAGGCTCTGTAATGAAGTGTAAGTGTAATTTAAAAAGCGATGCCAAAGCTCTCCTCACCTCACTCCTACAGTACAGTAGAGGTGTGATAGCATTCTCAGCAGTGTGTGTGTGTGTGTGTGTGTGTGTGTGTGTGTGTGTGTGTGTGTGTGTGTGTGTGTGTGTGTGTGTGTGTGTGTGTGTGTGTGTGTGTGTGTGTGTGTGTGTGTGTGTGTGTGTGTGTGTGTGTGTGTTCTGTGTAGGTTTGCGTGTGTGTGCGTGTGTGTGTGTGTGTGTGTGTGTGTGTGTGCGTGTGTGTGTGTGTGTGTGTGTGTGTGTGTGTGTGTGTGTGTGTGTGTGTGTGTGTGTGTGTGTGTGTGGTTGTGTGTGTGTGTGTGTGTGTGTGTGTGTGTGTGTGTGTGTGTGTGTTTTGGAGTTATAGTATATCAAAATGTCAGTCATGTTTACTGACAGGTTGAGGCTATGAGATGGCAAGCGGGTGCGAAAGCGAAGCAAAAGAAAACAGCGAATGATTGACATTAAATCAGGAGATTAGTACAGGTGCCTGTATGGGGATGCAGCCTCTGTGTGTGTGCGTGTGTGTGTGTGCGTGTGTGTGTGTGTGCGTGCGTTCGTGTGTGTGTGTGTGTGTGTGTGTGTGTGTGTGTGTGTGTGTGTGTGTGTGTGTGTGTGTGTGTGTGTGTGTGTGTGTGTGTGTGTGTGTGAGTGCCTGTGTAGGGATGCAGGCGTGTCTCTATAGCGTTAAAAATTCCCTTTGATTTCCTCTCTTCTCCTCTCCTCTCCTTTCCTCTCCTCTCCTCTCCTCTCCTCTCCTCTCCTCTCCTCTCCTCTCCTCTCCTCTCCTCTCCTCTACCCACACAGAGGCAATCCAGTTTGTGCAATTCAAACAGAGAAGGTGTTATTTGAAATCGTACAATCGTACAAACCGTGTTATTTGAAATCGCACAAATGTTTTATTCACTCTCTAAAGCATTCTTCCCATTCGATTCTTTGATATGGTTGTGCACGTACACACTCACATACATACTGTATGTACAGACTCACACACAACTCAGGGCCGGATCAATGCACAGGTCAGATATGGCTGTTAGATGGTTAGATGTAGCCTAGGGGAGCCCACCTGCCATGAGGCCCCTGGTTGGCCAAAAGTGTAAAATTGAAGAGTTCAGATGCAAAACCCCCTAAGTGCCTTTTCAGAAAATAATCTTAATTCATTTTTATTTAATACAAAGCCATCAAAATTGCATATATTTTATTTTATTTATGTAAGATAACTATTTATATGTATTATCAAGTACATGAATGTAAACCAAACCAACAACAGGGTTCTCTAAAAATATAGAAGTACAGGTCTTCAGAAATGGAGTTAGGGGGTTTGCATCTGAACTCTTCAATTGCAGAATTGTGACAAGATGCAATATTGGGGGGTGGGGGTGGGGGGGAAATCAGCTCTTGTGTTGAATACAGTTGGTGGACATGTTATTCTTAATTCGTAACTCGTAATTCCGTCCGTAATTACAGAATTTGCCTTCCGGGGTGCCCACAGTAACCTGTAGCCTAGGGGCCCCAGGCCATGTTATTCCGGCCCTGCTCCCGCTACAAGTCCTAGCACAGCACTCAGCAGCCTCAGGGCAAACAGATGTTGCCACATTAGCTAAGCTCATTACTAGACAACTAATAATCATTGCAATTACAGTCTTGAAAGCACTTACAGTGAGCCCGATAAGATAGATACAAATATGCGATGAGCCGGGGTGCCCAGATGATCGCAGAGACACACAACTCCACAAATGTTTACCGTACATGGGAAGGAGATAGAGTTAGCCACACAGCAATTTAGAGACATATTGCTGAACTCTTGCGTTGAGGAGTAGCCACGTACCCAAAATGCTGAGCGAGGATGAACACCAAATTAACTACTGCAGAGGATGCGAGTAGCGTTCAAGTAAAAGCTGAACAAGGATGGACACCAAATGTGTTATTGTAGGCAACACAGGTAGCCTTCCATACGAATGCTCTAAAACAACAATGAGAAAATAAAATATCACATTTGCAAGATTCCAGGTACATTACATTATGTTATGTTATATTACATTACATTGCATTTGGCAGACGCTTTATAACCAAAGCGACTTACAAACGAGGACAAAATCATAGCCAACATCACTAGCAGATACAAGTGCACAGGAAGAATACAGAACAACAAGTGCAGATGCAAAGAAGGGTCAGTTAGGCTTTTTTTTCGTACAGTAAGGTAACGTAGAGTACACACACACATACACATCATGTCAAGAGTCTGGCTTGGGGCCTTGTGCAGCTCAAACAGTAGTGTAGTAAATAGTCACGAAGAAGGAGGAGAATATTTACTTGCCTCTTGAAGTTTGCAAGAGGAGCTTCCAGGTACTGCATTACCTCACACTTGATAAGCAAAGACATGTATGTCAATCTTCACAGAGGCACGCCATGCGATGCCTAGCAGTAGGGGCAGCTCACAGACCAGACCACAGCAGCAGAACCTACGCCGATGGAGGCCTTGCTTCAGGCTGCTATTGTGCATTCCACTATTGCATTTCCCCTATGCGTTCCCTGTTGGGTTTTTGTTTGTTTATTTTTTTAGGGGCTTTTATGCCTTTATTTGATAGGATAGTCGAAGATGGTGACAGGAAGCGAATGGGACAGAGAGAGAGGGCAAGGTCGGGAAATTACCCCGGCCGGACTCGAACCGGGGTCCCCGTGGGTGGGCATACAAGCCCAAATGTGCGCCACAGCGCCCCCGTTCCTTGTTGCTCAGTATTTGGAGAGCCCCAAAGGTTACTAGTGACTAGTGCCCCTTTCAATGGACCAACAAATCAGTTGGAAACACCAGGAATCTGGGCGAAGTGCATTCTTTAAAAACGAAATGTCAGACAATTATATGAAATAACCTTGTGCGCATGTGTGTGCGTGTGCGTATGCGTGTATGTGTGCATGCGCGTGCGTGTATGTGTGCGTGCGCGTGCGTGTGTGTGTGTGTACGTGCGTGCGATCACGCTTCTGTGCCTTTTTGCATATTTCTGTGTATGTGTTCTGCCTCAGTTTTTCCCACGCAGTCCAATTTGTGTCCAAGGCATTTTCAATAGACTACATTTCCCATAATTCCCTCTGTGTGTCACAGAATGGAGTCGACTGAGAAGTGTGATGTTGTCATCCAGCATTTCAACGGGAAGTTCCTCAAGACCCCTCCAGGCGTACCTGGTAAGACTCATATTTGTCACGCTTTTCACACACACACACACACAGTGTCAAGACACAGGTGTTACAGCATAATATATTATTCAGTGCACAGAAAAGGTGTAAGGAAGTGTGTGTGTGCGTGCGTGCGTGCGTGCGTGCGTGCGTGCGTGCGTGCGTGCATGCATGTGTGCGGGCGGGCGGGCGTGCAGGCATATGTGTGTGTGTGTGTGTGTGTGTGTGTGTGTGTGTGTGTGTGTGTGTGTGTGTGTGTGTGTGTGTGTGTGTGTGTGTGTGTGTGTGTGTGTGTGTGTGTGTGCGTGTTTGTCTGTCTGTGTCTGTCTGCAAAGAAGTGTATGTGTGCGTGCCTGAATGTTTTTCTGAGTGGGTGCATTTTCTGTGTCTACTATGTATGCATGTGAGTTTTTATGCCTTGCTGTGCAGAGCAGGTGTTTGTGTCACGGCGCTCCTGGAAGGCACCTCTTCTGCTGTGTTAACGAGGCTTTTATTTAACGTGGCGTGAGGCTGGGAGACGATTTGGGCCTCTCTGTTGAGGTCCCTTCCACTGCAGCGGGTGCCTGTGCCAGAGCTCTCACCTCGGAAACACTTAACACTTCACTTAAGACTAGGGCTGGGAAATATGACGATATATATCGTTATCGTGATATAAAAGTGTATATCGTGACCTTTCTCCTATATCGTTTATATCGTGATAGTAATTTTATAAATTTTATACAATTGAATATCATTTAATTACATTTCATGTTGTCACAATGCACAATATAAGTTAATGTAACTGTAAAAATAAGAATGAAAAGATCCATTTTAATTTTGCGACATGGAAAAATAAAGAGCAAATAAAGAGAATAACTGAAAACGTATGTAATTGTGCTATATCGTGATATATATCGTTATCGTGATATAAAGTAATCCATATCGTGATATTGTTTTTTTTCCATATCGCCCAGCCCTACCTAAGCCCCCCCCCCCCCCAACCTCTCCTTCTCTTAGGACCCCCCCAACCTCTCCCTCACTTAGGACCCCCCCAACCCTCTTAACCACCCCCACACCCCCATCGTCTTTCTTGGTCCTCAGCCTCCCTATTACATAAGATCCCCCAACCTCTCCCTCACTCAAGACACCCCAACCTCTCTATTGCCCCCCAGACTCCCTATCACTTAAGACCCCCCCCCCAACCCTCTCCCTGACTCAATACCCCCCAACATCTCTCTCACTTAAAGGGGAAATCCAGTGTAAAATGGCTTAAATAATGTTGAAACATGGTGTTGAGGGCTATCTAAATTCCAAGAGCTAGTTGAAATTTGGCTTGTGCTGTGATGGACTTAACCACCCCATCGCCCCCACGCCTCCACTCTGGTCCTCAGCCTCCCTATTACATAAGACCCCCCAACCTCTTCCTCACTTAAGACCCCCCAACCTCTCTCTCACTTCAGACCCCCCAACCTCTGTCTACTTATACTTAGACCCCCCCCCCCCCAGTCTCTCTCTTGGCTCCCAATCTCTCTCTTACTTAAGACCCCCCAACCTCTGTCTCAGACTTAGACTGCCCGAGCCTCTCTCTCAGACCTACCCCCCCCCCAGACTCTGCTGGTGTCCGTCTCTCTCTCTTTCACTTTCACTTTTTCTCTTTCTCTCACTTTCTCTCCTTCTTTCTCTCCCTCCCTCTCTTACTCGCCATCTCTCTCTCCCTAACCTCTCTTTCTCACACACACACACACACACACACACACACAAACAC
>NC_085861.1:11992826-11995326 GCF_034702125.1 Engraulis encrasicolus
TTTTTGTGGTGATGTTTTATTTTAGAGAGATATTAAAAGTTAAATTGACCAATGAGCATCAGAACATGGTTTGATTGACCGTTAGAGGTCTTGTTGTTGTCCAATCAGCACCTGCGTTTGGCGTTGCTAAGGTGGAATGTAAGTTGGAATGTTCCCAAATCTGGCTTCAAAGCGTTGAATGGCAAATAGCGTTGATTTGGCGTCCATTCTATTTACTGTCAATGGGCCCAGCCCTTTCATTGACACAGTGCCTGTCCAGTATTGGGGTTTTTTTGGGGCATTTTTTATTTTACTGCTAGACTGCAAGACTCATTTTCCACAGGCTTCAAAAGCCGAGCTGGTCATCAGACAGGCACCCAACCACAAATCGAACCACACACTCATACACATACACACGCACACACACATCAACACATGCACGAACGTGCGCGCGCACGCACACACACACACACACACACACACACACACACACACACACACACACACACACACACACACACACACACACACACACACACACACACACACACACACACACACACACACACACACACACACACACACACGGACAGACACACACACACACATTATTTGCACCCATTTGTTCCTAGGAATTAGCTTGCACACACGCAAGCATGCGCATGCACACACACATGCACATACGTACAAGCACACGCACACGCACAAGCGAGAACACACACACACACTCACATATGCATGCATTCACACACACACACACACACACACACACACACACACACACACACACACACACACACACACACACACACACACACACACACACACACACACACACACACACACACAGATATACACACACGGCCAGACACCCAACCACACATTGATCGCACCCATTTGTTTCTAGGAATTAGCTTGCACACACTCAAGCATGCGCATGCACACACACACGCACATACGTACAAGCACACGCACAAGAGAGAACACACACACACACACTCACAAATGTGCATGCATTCACACACACACACACACACACACACACACACACACACACACACACACACACACACACACGCACACACGCACGCACACACACACACACACACACACACACACACACAAACAGACACACACACACACACACACACACACACACACGCACACACACATCAACACATGCACGAACGTGCGCGCGCACACACACACACACACACACACACACACACACACACACACACACACACACACACACACACACACACACACACACACACACACACACACACACACACACACACACACACACACACACACACACACACACACACACACACACACACACACACACACACACACACACACACACAGAGACAGAGACAGAGACACACAGGCACACAGAAAGAATGGGAGAGACGCCCCATCAGCACAGTGCAGAGTGTTCTGCTCTATGTCTTTCACTCTACCTACGCACCCCTCAACAGGTGTTGAAATCAGACTATTTATACTCAGCACAGACACGATACACTTCTTCCTCCCTCTTCACTCACTGTCTTCACTCCTCCTCTCACCTCTCCATGACCTTCCGCATTCATTATTTTACTCTTTTTTCACTCTGACAGTCTCTCTCTTCCCATGTATCCAATTATCTATTTCTCTCTCCCTCTGTTTCCCTCTTTCGCTGTCTCTCACTCATTTGGGGTCATTTTTCTTACATTCTTTCTCTACTCTGGAGTTTCCATGTGGATAGATAGTGTCTTAACTGGAGGGGAGAACGCAAGACAGCTGGATACGGCATGCTTTGTTTTACTTATGCACTCTTCTCTCTCTCTCCCTCTCTCTCACTCTCTTCTCTCTCTCTTCTCTCTCTCTCTCTTTCTCTCTCTCTCACTCTCTTCTCTCTCTCTTCTCTCTCTCTCTCTTTCTCTCTCTCTCTCTCCCTCTACCTCACTCTCTGTCTCTAACCGCTCTCCCTCTCCCTCTACCTCACTCTCTGTCTCTAACCGCTCTCTCTCTCTATCTCTCTCTACGTACACACACACACACACACACACACACACACACACACACACACACACACACACACACACACACACACACACACACACACTGGTGGTGACTGCCTGGGCTGGTTCACTCAACAAAGAGTCAAATACAAAAGCGGATGAGAGATTAAACAAAATGAAAGAGAGAGAGACAAGAGTAGAGTCAAAAGAAAAGGAAAATGAAAAGTTTAGAGGAAAGGAGAAATGGATTGCAAGAGATGTAAGAAGTGTCAAAGAAATGGGATGTCAGAGAAGTGCTCAAAGGATGGCAGGAAGCGAGGCAGTAGAGAGAGAGAGAGAGAGAGAGACAGAGAGAGAGAGAGAGAGAGAGAGAGAGAGACAGAGAGAGAGAGAGACAGACTGGTTGGGAGAGAGAGAGAGAGAGAGAGAGAGAGAGAGAGAGAGAGAGAGAGAGAGAGAGAGAGAGAGAGAGAGAGAGAGAGTGACAACGAGAAAGAGAGACTGGTGGAGAGAGA
>NC_085861.1:12010326-12012826 GCF_034702125.1 Engraulis encrasicolus
CCTCTTTCTCTCCTTCTCCTCTCCCTCCTTTCATATAATCTTCATCCCCCTTTCTCCCCTCTGTTTGTATTCTGCAGATCGTTCCACCTCCCTCCTCCCTCCTCCGCTGAGTCCTCCATCCCTCCTACACTTCTCTCTCTTCCCCTCTCTCCTCCCCCCCTCCCTCCTTTCATGTCCTCTTCATCCCCCTGTCTTCTCCTCTTAGCTGCATCCTCCTCCTCCCTTGTTGCCACATTGATTCCTCCTCTACTTTGCTCTCTCTCTCTCTCTCTCTCTCTCTCTCTCTCTCTCTCTCTCTCTCTCTCTCTCTCTCTCTCTCTCTCTCTCTCTCTCTCTCTCTCTCTCTCTCTCCGTCTTATCTTCATCCCCCTCTCCTCGTCCTCTCTGCTGTCTCTCATCCTCCGTCCCCAAGGAAAGAAGAGGAGGGTATGTGGGAGCGCTGCTATTTACCCACTTATGTGAAGGCAAACAAATAAACCGGCGTTGGATACATAGGCAGCTCCCTTGGTCTCCATTTTTATTGTTATTCTTTATTTATTTCCTGCGTTGGCTGTTGTTTATTTCTGGTGAAGTGGTAAATAGCATATGGAGGCCTTATGCTATGTGTATACCAAGCATGATCTACTACGCCAGTGCTTCTCAAAGTGGGGCGTAAGCCCCCCTGGGGGGGCGCGGAGACATGTCAGGGGGGGCGTGTGCGTTGGGTTTTTTTCCCCCAAGGAAATGATTTCCTGTCTCGCCAGTAAGTCAATAAGTTTAAAACCCTCACCAACATTACATTAGTAATTGTCATGAATTTGAATAGCATAGGAAATGAACACATCTGCATTCGACTGCAGTCCCTCTTATTTAATAGCCACCAGTCACCTTTCCTTTGATTCTGCGCAGCGATCGCAAAATCAGTTTACGCGAGTAGGCCTACTGCTGTTGCTTGCATTCAGACCCTCTGAAGGGGGGAATGATGGAAAAAGTTTGAGAACCACTGTACTACGCCATGTGTGCAGTATTCCAAGCGCAACCTGCGCTATCTGAGCAATGGAAGTCATTATTTCTCTATGAGTGATTAGCTAAATCAAACGTGTCAATGTCACATCCAGAGCAAATAAAGCCAATTCATGGCGAAACGTCTTCAGCGACCACCTGGGTCGTGTAGGTTGCGCTTGGTACACAGGCAGCATTATAGGTTGCGCCCCTTATAGTGTTTGTTGAGGTGAATGTGGAGTGAGGAGTTACACTCCTGTTTATTTACTAGAATCGCATGTTTACTGAAAAAAAAAAATGTGTGTGAGTGGCTGTGTGAGTCTGCATGTGTGCATAATACTGTACTAGGTATGTTTGAGCTTGTGTGTGTATCCCTCTACCCATTGTACCTGTGTTTGTGTTCATGCATTTACAGCCATATCATTATCACTTTGTAATGATTTTGGAACATATAAAATAAAACAAAGAAAGGCTTATAATGTAAAGAAACTAGAGGGTAAGTAACTATATGAATTAAAAATTGTATGAATACTCTTTTTTGGAGTACACACTGTATACTGTAGACTAGAGTACTGTCAACTTGCTCTCTCTCCCGCTCTCTCTTTTTCTCTCTCTTTCTCTCTCTCTCTCTCTCTCTCTCTCTCTCTCTCTCTCTCTCTCTCTCTCTCTCTCTCTCTCTCTCTCTCTCTCTCTCTCTCTCTCTCTCTCTCTCTCTCTCTCTCTCTCATCCATATATATCCGTATCTTTGTATCATTTGAGACACCAGATGTGTCACCTCAACATGCCTCCAAAACGAAGCCTAAAACAAAAAACCAAAACAATAATAAATATGAAAACATGGTGGCATGTATAATGCATTGCCCCAAGTCCCTGTTCCATAATGCAGCACTTGTTTTTTAAGCCTTTCTCCTCTCCGCCCTGATCTCCCATCGGAGTATCCCACCGTGAAGAGACCTCCAGTCTCTGGTCACGCCTGCAGGCCCATGTGGGCAGGCCTGGGCCCGGACAGAAAAACAGCCCGGGCATCGATTTAGGCATAGACCATCCCCTCACACAGCTGCATGCTTTTCTACGATATTATCGGAGATTCTTTAAGTATATAGAGATATGCCACTGTAATAGGTTGCTATGGGCACCTAACATGACCAGGTTCCGGTCTGCCTAAAGGGGTGTGTCATAATACTCCTAGCATTGAATAGAACAGTCCTTAGGTCTGCCTAAAGGGGGATTCCCCCCCCTCCCCCTTGCAATAATAGAACCCGGAAACAATGGGCCAATGGAACCTCTCTCTCTACTCTCTCTGATATTATGATGGGCCTATTTCAACATAACCCCATGTAGGCTGGTTCTCACCAGACCTCTCTGTATGTGTAGCCTCGCGAGCCATCCTACGTACTTCCGCCAAAAGGATTTTGAAATGGTAGTATTATGGGATGGTCAGGACCAGGCTACCGTGTGTGTAGCTCTGTAGCCCGGAGGTGGAGCTCAAACACACATGGAGGTCTGGGAGACTGTAGC
>NC_085861.1:12030326-12032826 GCF_034702125.1 Engraulis encrasicolus
AAAACGGGCATTCCGCAGGGTTCGGTATTGGGACCGATACTCTTCAGTATGTTCATAAATGATCTCCCTGACTCCTGTCCAGACGCAGGTTTTCAAATGTATGCAGACGATGCTGTTTTATATGCTTATGGTAAAACAGCGGCTGCAGTCTCGCAAAAATTAAATGAACAACTGGAGACTGTAGCTCACTGGCTGAACAGGTCATGTCTAGCACTCAATGTAAGTAAAACAGTGTCAATGTGTTTTTCCTCTGGGAGGTGCACCACGTCCACAATCTTAAACATTAGTATCCTTGACAAACCAATAAATCAGGTTACAGAGGTTAAATACCTTGGCCTAATATTGGATGAACATCTTAGATTTGATAAACATATACAGAAGATCAGCAAAACAGTTAGACTGAACTTATGCACTTTTAGACTAATTAGAGATTGTTTATCATTTGAAGCAGCAAATATATATCTGCATTCAATGATTCTCTCTCACCTTGGCTACTGTATAACTACATGGTCACAGGCAGGTCTCACAGCAACAAGACCACTGGAGAGACTGTACAATCGTGCTTTAAAAATTCTTGCTAAAAGGCCAATTAGAGCTCATCACTGCGATGTTCAGCGGGATCTGAACATGATGAGCTTTGATAATTATATTGCTTTGTCAAATATTAACCTGATATATAAATGCCTGCATGGTCAAGCCCCTCAAGTGCTCTGTGACCTAACCCAGCCTATACAGGCAGTTGGGAGGTCTACCAGGGGGGCTTCAGCAGGGAACTGTAGAATACCCCACCGTAAAACATCCTTTGGTCAGTCCTCGTTTTTAATTAAAGGTCTTAATTTATGGAATAATTTGCCCCCAGAATTCAAGGCCAATCAGAGTCATAGGTCGTTCAGATATCAGATGAAGGAATTTCTAAAAAACAACCAGATATGTAATCATGTGTGATTCTATGTGTGTGTTTATAGAATGTGTGTGTGTGCGTCTGTGTGTGTGTGTGTGTGTGTGTGTGTGTGTGTGTGTGTGTGTGTGTGTGTGTGTGGTGATGGAGGAGGTGCAGCTGAGTGTGTGTGTGTGTGTGTGAGGGAGGGAGGGAGGTGGGTGGCAGTTGACTATGTGTGTAAGGGGGGGGTGCTATTGTACATGTTTTATCAAATTGATTAATTAGTGGATGAATGAGCGAGTGACTGTGCATTAATATAGGATTAGGTATTTGTATGTATATTGCCTGTCTTCTTAGAATGAATGAATGCTTGGATGAATGGATAGGTTGTATTTTAAAACAACATTAAAACAGTTTTTTATATTTTACTTTAAAAGCCCTTCTAGGGACGGGCATTGGAAATTAGCCTATGGCTACAAATGCTATGATACTTATCTGTTAGGTTGTTGTACAGCCTACATGATGTGTATTTGTCCCTACTCAAATAAACCATAACTGAACTGAACTGAACGGAAGACAAAAGGATCTCAGACATTCCACAGTGCAGGAACGTTCTTCTTCTTCTTCTTCTTCTTCTTCTTCTTCTTCTTCTTCTTCTTCTTCTTCTTCTTCTTCTTCTTCTTCTTCTTCTTCTTCTTCTTCTTCTTCTTCTTCTTCTTCTTTTTCTTCTTCTTCTTTTCTTCAATGTTTGGAACATCTTATCTTCAAAGTGTTGGAACAATTTGTTATTCTGGTCTGGTGATGCTTTGACACTGATACCATCACCTATTTTGTTAAAAATTACCATTCCCCCTCAGCTTTTGCCCTCCGTGGGATTGAATGTGGACTAAACACAAGTGTGCAGGGCTAGACTGGTAATCTGACATACAGGGCATTTTCCCAGTGGGCCGACAGTACTCAGGGGCCCATGCTGTTGTTTGTTTTGTTTTGTTTTGTTTTGTTTTTGCTTTTTTGTCCCTTAGAGACCGGCACACCAGCACCGACACCAGACTGGCACATCTAGATGTGGCATCACATTGGTCCAGCTTTAATACAAACAATGTGCAGAGCCACTTGTCATAAAAAAACAGTTGTGGCTGTGTTACGGTAGGGACACATAGCAGGCGAAGCGAGCAAGGCGAAGAGAGAGGCGAAATTCATTGACAACTCAACCGTCATCAGGTCGTCGCGGTGAATCAAATGGAATGGAATAGTTATGTTGTTGATTTGATTGGGCGAATTCCCTTCTCATTTGCATAACATTAAACTTCGGTTTCGCTTCGCTTCGCTCCTGTTCGCTTGCTTTCGCTTGCCTTTGCCTCTCTCATAGGAATGAATGGCGAAGTTCACTTCGCTTTGCCAAATTCGCGTCTATGTGTCCCTACCGTTAGGGGCTGGTATACACCAAAAGTGCCCAGGTTCTTTTTTTTCCTCAGCCCAGCCCTGCAAGTGAGCATGATTTCCCCCTTTTATAAACGAATGGTAAGGTGCTGGATGGGATTTTTTAAAAACACATTTTTTTGTGTTTTTGTGCTTTTATTATTTGATAGGACAGTGAAGAAAGGACAGGAAATGGCTGGG
>NC_085861.1:12040326-12045326 GCF_034702125.1 Engraulis encrasicolus
AATTGGACACAACATACTCCGGCCCGATGAACTTGCACAGTCAATGTTCATCCACTTCTAGAGGGTAAAGTAATTGTACAGGTCTTCTAAGCACAATTCCTGAAGGTATCCGAATAGCACATGATCTTATTTTACCGTCTCTTCCCATGAACGTCTCGTCAATCCGTCCCATTTTCCACATGTGCTTTGGTTGAATAGAATCGTGAATTAGTACAACATCTCCAATTTTGAATGGTATGGATGGATTTAATGCAGTACTCACATGGTGTGCAGAACGAAGTTCCATCAAGTACTCCTTTTTCCATCGATTCCAGAATTCAGTACTCAACCTCTGTCGGTATCGGAGTCTCTTGTTTAGTTGCGTTGCAGTCGTGTTTCTGACACTGGATTCGCTTTGGGGATAAGAAGGAAGGGTAGTAATCCTCTGTCCAGTTAGAAAGTGAGCAGGTGTGAGTGGTGAAGGTTCACTGCTATCCGTGTGCAGGTAAGAGAGGGGGCGAGAATTAATCACAGCCTCAACTTCACATATCAATGTTTGGAGTTCCTCGAATTGAAGATAGGATCTCCCCAATATTTTTCGTAGGCAAGTTTTAACTGTTCGCACTAAGCGCTCCCACATGCCACCCCACCAAGCGGCTCGCTCAACGATGTATTTCCATGTGATTCTCTTGTCGGTAAACAGTTCTTGTAATTTGTTGTCTTTCATCATTGTCCACATTAATTTCAAGTCCTTTTCAGCCCTTTTAAAGGTTTTTGCATTGTCAGAATAAATTACACTACAGATGCCGCGTCTGGCAATAAATCTCTTGAAGGCAAGCAGGAATGCATCAGTAGTTAAATCTGAAACAAGTTCTAAATGTATAGCTCGGGTTACAGCGCATGTGAATAAAGCAATGTATGCCTTTTTGTTTTCTGGTTTAACATACACTGGGCCAGCAAAGTCAACTCCAGTAATTTCAAAGGCTGGCGCCTCGTTGATGCGCTCTTTTGGTAACGGTGCACTGACCTGTTCTCCAGCTTTTGCGCGTGCGCGTCTGCAGACCAAACAGCGCGTCACACAGCTCTTGGTCATCTGTCGGGATTTCAGTATCCAGTAAGTTTCTCGTAGTTGGTTCAGTGTGGCTTGTAAGCCTAAATGCATCACGTTTTCATGTGCTTTAATGATTAAAAGTTTCGAAAACCTGCTCTTGCTTGGCAGTATGTATGGATGCTTCTGATTGAAAGACCAGTTTGCTTCCTGTAATCTTCCTCCTACACGCAGAATTCCACTTTCATCCAGGAATGGTTTCAGTGATAAGAGTTTTGAATGTCTGTTCATATCCTTCTTTTTCAACAGGCTGTCGATTTCCTGTGAAAAGTTGTCACTTTGAGTTTGTTTGATCCAGTACTGTTCTGCTTGTTGAATCTCCTCTGTGCATAATTCTCCAGTTCTTTTGTTTTGTGTCCGTGCGTTATGCACAAAGCGTTTTATCCATGCGGTGATTCTCAAAACTCTATTGAGTCTGCTGTACTTCTTTAAATCAAACAGCTGTGTCATTTTACAGTCTGGGTCAATCTGTGTGTCAGTTTTTGTGTTTTGAACGACATATTCCATCACTTCATCATTTTCATTTGTCACCTGTGATTCGGTTTCCTGGTCATGCGTGCAGTCTTTCAGCCACTCCGGCCCGTGCCACCAGAGCGCATCCTCCTGGAGCGCGCGTGCGCTCATTCCACGAGTTCCGTGGTCAGCTGGGTTCTCCTTTCCGATGCAATGTTTCCAGTTTTCCGGTGATGTCAGGCTTTGAATTTCGCTCACTCGATTCTCCACAAATGGTTTCCACTGTTTGGAACTGCTCCTTATCCAATGGAATGCTATCATCGAGTCTGTCCAGTAATGAATGTCCTTGTCGCTTATATTCAGGTTGTTTGAGATGAACTTTCCAAGTCTCGCTCCAATGAGTGCTGCCATTAACTCCAGTCTGGGAATTGTCATTTTCTTTAGTGGTGCAACCTTTGTTTTGGAAGCGATTAAACTGGCTGTGCACTCTCCGTTTTGCTTTACGCAGCGCAGATAAGCTGCAGCACAGTAGGCTTTTTCACTTGCATCGGTGAATACGTGCACTTCACACTGAACTGGTTTTTCACACATTTCATTCTCGTTGTCATTGCCATCACTGTCATAACGACGTGGTACAGTTATGTTTTTCAAATGGGTGATTTCTGCGCACCATTGATGCCAGGTTTGCATGATATCGAAAGGGAGCTCATCATCCCATGATATTCCTCTCTCCCATATTTCCTGAAAAAGGCATTTGACTCGAATGGTGAATGGAGACAAAAATCCAACAGGATCGAAAATGCGTGCAGATGTCTGCAGCACTCCTCTTTTCGTGTCTTTTTTGTTCTGCAAGAATTCGATTAATTCGTTAGTTTCAAACATGAATTTGTCGGTATCTCTGTTCCACGTTATTCCAAGCACTTTGAGTGGGTTTGGGCCTTTGATTTCAACTGTTTCCTCATCATTTCGTTGTTTCCATTCGTCTCGTAATTCAGATGAATTTGTATTCCATTTGCATAATTTCATGCTTGCATTTGACATTATTTCTTTGGTTGTCTGAGACAATTTCAGTACAGTTTCCACATTATCCGCTCCAGTAATTAGATCATCTACATACAGACATTGATCCAGCATTTTGATTTCGTCAGGATATTTCTTTTCATATTTCTTCAGGTGGTGTCTGATTGTTGCGGCTAACAGAAAGGGGCTTGATGACGCACCAAATGGCACGCGCGTCATTCTCAATGTCGTTAACTTGGGCTCTGCATTTGGGGTCGGTTTCTCTCTGAACCAGAGGAATCTGAGCACATCTCGGTCTCTCTCATTCAGGCCAATTTGTAGGAAGGCTTTCGTGATGTCAGCCATCATGGCAACTCTGTGCTGTCTGAATTTGATCAGGACACTGAGTAGATCAGGGTTCAGATTTGGTCCCGTATGGAGACATTCATTTAATGAGCGACTATCTTTCTCATGGGATGACGCATCAAACACAATGCGCAACTTTGTCGTGGTCCTGTTCTCTTTAATCACTGGATGATGTGGCAAATAGTAAACTTGATTTTCTGTTTCTACATTTGGCACTTCTTCCACTATTCCCTCAGCCAAGTACTCTTGAATTACTCCATCATACTGTGTGTACAGTTCATCATTGTTATGGAAACGTTTTATAAGGCCATTCAAACGGTTTCTAGCAGTGCTGTAATTACTTGCCAAATTAATGCTATCGTTACGCCAAGGTAAACTGACTTCATATCTACCTTCATGATGTTTCACAGACTGTTCGAACTTCCACAGTGCGTCGGTCTCTGGGTTCTGTTTGATGTCCGTAATTCCCAGCGATTCTGTTTCCCAGAAACTGCGTAATTGGTCACTCAGTGCTTGTCCCTCATCAACACTGAGGTGCAGGATGTTCACGTCCACTGTTTCAGTTGTCACACTCATTACAGGAATTGAGACAGTTCCTTGTATCAGCCATCCGAATTTGCTTTCTACAGCCACTAGTCCATTTTCCAGTCTTTTTGTCTGTCCTGTCACGATGTCCCAGTAGTAGTCTCCTCCGATTAGAAGTCCGAGGCTTTCCTGTTCCAGGCCTCTCACAGGATGGTCCGCGACTTGCAATCCATCTGCTTCGAGAGCGTGCCTAATTTCCTCACTGGCCATTCTGATAGGAGATGAGCATACGCTTGGGGTTTCCAGTAATTCCACTTGAACAGACATGTTGGTTTTGAGATTTCTCAGGTTGGCTTTAACTTTTCTGGCTATCATTCTTTTGGGGTTTGTGGAACCAAATACATGTAATTTAATTACTTCTGTGCCCACTACAGGCAGATTCAATGATGTCTTCTCGAATGAAGCTACGCTGACTACCTCCATCTAACAAACATTTGGCAATCTGGCTTTGTCTGGGCGCATCTATCCAAATTGTTGCCGTTTGTAACAGTACCGCTTTCCCTCCACCTGGCGCGACTGAACATTGCGCTTGAGCGGTGTCTGTATCTGTTGTGGTATCTCGTGTCGGATTTGACTGTTGGGCATTACACACTGTTTTGTGGTGTCGTCTGCCGCATTGTGCACATTCAATTCCCTGCGCTCTGCAGTTACGCGCAATGTGTCTGGGGCCAAGACATACAAAACACCTGCCTAATCGTTTCAATTTGTCTCTTCTGACATCCACTGTGGATTCGTTACATTCAGAAGATCTGTGGTCAGGCTTGCCACAAAACAAACAGTCGCTATGATTGAGACTAGTGTGGAATGCTGCGGCTGACGAGGCCATGTTTCCTGAATTGGGCTTCCTTGTTCTCCGCTCTGACGTACTGTTCGCATTCCTCCAATCATTCTTAGACACGTCCGTCTTCTGAGTCAAATTCACTGTTCTTTCTCTACTCTCCACTTCTAATTTCAGAAATTTCATCAGTTCCTTTGCTTTTAGAACATTTTCTTCTTCAGATTTGGTGAATTCCAGCGCAATTTCTTCGGGGATCATTTTTAACAAGATTGGGCATAGTAAACTGCCATAAGTGTCTGATGCCACGCCAAGTGCGTCAAGGCTTCGCACCTGTATCTCACAGTCATCATGGAGTTTGCGCAATGCGCTTACATCATTGGCTCGTTTTACTGGAGTCATATTTAGCAAATTATTCATGTGAGCATTAATTACTAAATCTTCATCAGACAAAGCGAGGCCGGCTACTGCACTCGCTGCGGTGCCAGACAAAAATGATTTTAAATAACTGAATTTGTCAGTCTTGCTCAAATGTTCTGTTTCATGAATTGTTGTTTCGTATTGACTCCAAAATCCTTGCCACTCACAAATCTCCCCAGAAAACTTCTGCATGACTAATTTGGGAAGTTTGACCGTGTTCACTCTTGGCCTATTTGCAGTTTCAGTCCCATTTGCATTTTGCCTGGACTGTCCAGGTTCCTCTTCGGCGCGTAACGCGCGGTTCAATCTTGTTTT
>NC_085861.1:12060326-12065326 GCF_034702125.1 Engraulis encrasicolus
TAAGAAAGCATCTGAGAACAGCTTTGTCTTGAGTCTAGATTTAAAGCTATCAATAGTGGGTGCATTTTTTACGTCATCTGGAAGCTGGTTCCAAAGCTTTGAAGCATAGAAGCTAAAGGCTGCCTCTCCACACTTTGTTTTGACTTTTGGAATCACCAGCAAATTCTTCTCCGTTGACCTTAGTGACCTGGTCGGTGCATACAGCTGAAACATATCCAGTAGATATGTGGGTCCCATTCCATTTAATGATTTAAACACAAGTAGCATTGCCTTAAAATCAATTCTGTAGCTTACTGGGAGCCAATGCAGCGATCTTAAATTGGAGTAATGTGGTCAAACTTCCTTGTCTTTGTAAGAACCCTTGCAGCTGCATTTTGTACCAGTTGAAGCTGTTTAATGGTCTTATTTGGGAGGCCAGTAAAAGTGATCTAGTGGGTCTTACAATATTTACGGGGTGTGTAGAATTTAGCACTCAAATATAACACTCTCAGAATATAGAATGTAACACTCTTAGAATTGAACCCTATTATACAATCCAATCCAATATTTACTGAGTAGAGCTGCAGCTAGCTGGCTGGAGAGAAGCCATGTTATGGTGAGCTGAAGGAGGCCTAGATCCTGCTCGACAGTAAAAATAAAATAAATAAATAAACAAATAAATAAATAAAACTGTTTTATTTCAACACTTTCAGAGTTGGATGGAACACTCCCCTAGCTGGTTGGTAATTGAGATAGCACTGGAATATGTATTGTGAACATACAGTAGAGCTGGAGATTGCTTCCTGCAGATGAGCTAGCTTGTGGTAAAGCGTAGTGGGTCTAGACTTGTACACACATTTTACACAACCATGGAAAAAAAGACTGAGCTAACTTGTAGGGTATTAAACCTGCAGATACTTCTGAAAATATATAAGATTGTATGTGACGTTTCAATCAGAATATCAATTCATTAATGTTATATTAATTAACAATACTTCAGTATTAACGTTTCAGGCGACCCCATATGGGGGCCCCAACTACAAGTTTGAAAACCACTGAAAGAGACAGTCAGCTGAACAGTTGAAATTACAGTGCCAGTTACAACACGTAGAGAGTTGGGTAAAACTCTCTCTTAGTTGGTAATACTCTCAAGGTGTTAAATTGACAATACACAATGTGCTGTGTGGTCAGAGCTGGAGTCTGCTGTTTTGGAGATGTGGTGTCATCTTGAGGTGAGGTGTACGGGGTCTGGAACTAGTGTTGCACCGATACCGATACCAGTATCGGTGGATCGGTGGATCGGCACTAAAATGGTGGTATCGGTATCGGCGAGTACCAACAAATAGGGCACCGATACCATTTACAGGTGCTTGTATGACACTTAAACAGCCTTGAAATTAGTTATTTCATAGAGGTATTTAAAAAGTATAAAAAGTTTTGCTGGATTCACTTTGTATTAGTCTTTTTCCTGTTTCACAAAGGTAGGCAGCAGCCTGACATAAACCATGCAATGATTTTACATCCAAGTAGTATGCACTACAGCCCGTCATATACATTTCAAATAGGGTGGTATCGGTATCGGTATGGTATCGGTATCGGTCGATACTGCACAGCCAGGTATCGGGTATCGGTATCGGGGCCAAAAAATGGTATCGGTGCAACACTACCTGGAACAATGTCCATGGCAATCCTTACCAAAGGCTCCACGGGCCACCCTCTTTGTGTTTGGAACACAGAGGTCAATGGGATTAGCTTGACTCTTACTCCCATGGATCTGGGTAGAGCCTGCGAGGCCGTAGAATTTAAATTTTAATCCGACACTTAATGAGTCAAATTTCACGGTCTTTTACCTCGTTAAGTCCTATCTGTAAGTTTTTAAAACTGAATGAAAGTGAATTAAAACGGCAATATATAGTATACTGTGTACATATGAACGATCTGCAGTTATCTGGTCGGACCGTTACCAGCTGGTGACACGGAGTAAGGCTGGCTAGAGACAACCAGCCAGACAGTAGAATGAATTTAGCACTCTCACTGTTAGTTAGTCTTGCTGTTGCTTTATCAGCTGTGCACATACAGTAGAGCTGGAGTTACCTGGCTGGAGCCTGGCCATCTTGTGGTCAGCCAGAGCTGCAGTACAGACTGGGTCTGGGTCTGGGCCTGGTCTGGAGCTGGACTGGGTCTGGTCTGGGCTGGCCTGTCAGAACACATCCATCACCAGGCCAGCGGCACCAGAAACCAGCCGCCCAGCCAGCAGCCTCCACAGGGTCCGACCCGCCACTACAATTAGGGCCCGACATTAGACGCGAGAAAGAGAGAGAGAGAGAGAGTGAGAGAGAGAGAGAGGGAGAGAGGGAGAGAGAGACAGAATGTGTGTGTGTGTGTGTGTGTGTGTGTGTGTGTGTGTCTGTGTGTGTGTGTGTGTGTGTGTGTGTGTGTGTGTGCGTGCGTGCGTGCGTGCGTGCGTGCGTGCGTGCGTGCGTGCGTGCGTGCGTGCGTGCGTGCGTGCGTGCGTGTGTGTGTGTGTGCATGTGGCCCAGGACAAAAGTCATCTGGAAGGGCCCCCCATCTATAACATACAATGTGACGAGGACCCCCTCTCTCCCTTGGCCTTGAACAACTAACCCCTTTGCCCCCTGTCAGCTTTGTGCGTGCGTGCGTGCGTGCGTGCGTGCGTGCGTGCGTGCGTGCGTGCGTGCGTGCGTGCGTGCGTGTGTGTGTGTGTGTGTGTGGACCTACTGTGACAGGTTTGAGGTGAACTTAGTTGACTCTCTCGCTCTCTCTCTCTCTCTCTCTCTCTCTCTCTCTCTCTCTCTCTCTCCAAATCCACTGCAGGTTCTACTCCTCCCCCTACAGCATCTCCACCAATCGCATGATTGCACAGACCTCCATCACGCCGTTCATCGCCGCCTCCCCCGTCTCCACATATCAGGTGAGTCACACACACTCTCTCTCTCTCTCTCTCTCCCTCTCTCTCTCTCTCTCTCTCTCTCTCTCTGTCTGTCTGTCTCTCTCTCTCTCTCTCTCTCTCTCTCTCTCTCTCTCTCTCTCTCTCTCTCTCTCTCTCTCTCTCCCTATCTCTCTTTTTCTCCCTTTCTCGCTCTCTCTCTCTCCCTCTCTCGCTCTCCTTCTCTTTCTCCCCCCCCAACACACACGCATATACACACATCCTTGCGGGGTATCACTCCCATTGACTCAGCATGGTATTATGAAATATAGCTAAACGATGCTAAAATGTGCCGCAGACCAGGGCCGCTGACAGCTTTTGCTGGGCCCGGGACAAAGTCGTCTGAAAGGGCCCCCTAGCAAATACATACAATGTAATGGGGATCCAATTCTGGGCCCCCTATCTCCCTAGGCCCGGGACAACATGCCCCTTTGTCTCCCCCTGTAGGCGGGCCTGCCGCAGACCGAACCCATCCCGAACCCTTAGCCTGTCGCTGAGGCAAGATGAAGGCTTCAGTGCCTCTTCTATGGGGCCACACATGCATCAGCAGTCAGAGCTCCAGTCCAGGGCCGGATTAAGATGGCCTGGGGCCCCTAGGCTGGCTACAGGTTGCCATGGGCCCCCCCTGGAGGGCAAATTTCACAACAAATTTACATAAACATGTGTCATAATTAGGAATACTTAGGAATTAAGGATAATGTCTACCTGCCTCTCTACCTACTGCACTCAACATGACACATGTCACAATTCTGAATTTTTTCACCTCTGGCAATCAGGGCCCCCCTGGCATGTGGGGGGCCCCCTGCACCTATGGGCTGTAGCCATAGCCAAAGCAATAGCCTGTACACTAACCCGGCCCTGCTTCAGTGCCTGTTCTATGGGGCCACATGCATCCGCTGCCAGAGTACCATCCTACTGTAGGGGTGACACTCCATCACAATAACCCTTTGTCTGGTGCGGAAATGAGACACACACACCAGTGATGCGCGGGCTGACCCGAAATCAGCGGGCGCTTGCAATTAACTGCGGTCGACCGCAGGCACGGGTTATGAAATATTATTTTTAATGAAATTCGGGTCGGGTGCGGTCGGTCAGGACCTTTGAAATGATGCCGAATTTTAAAGTAGGCTATAGCCAATAGGCTAGGCCTAGAGTTAACTTTAGCAGATAGGGACATTTTTTGCGAAATAGATCAAAGTGTATATGGCTGAATAACTACGATGGTGCCACGCGCTCGGCAGGAGACTTAATGGCTCCTGCGTCGGCCGAATATCTTCTGCGCGCAACTGGTGCAGCAGGTGCAACCATTGAGTGCATTTTGAAGAACACAGAGGGTGCTCTCTAAACAGTGCAGTGGTGGATATAGCCTACATATTTTCTTATACAATTGTAATGGTTTCGCACTCATGTGTTGCTTACAGAGTTTGTTTTCATTTCCTGTGTCGTACCACGACTACAAGGCAATCCACTTGACGGCTGGCTCCGTCTGCTCAACAGATTAATTTCCTCCACAGGTAGGGATTCGAGTGGCTATGCCTACATTGTCGAAATAGAATAGGCTACTATAGCCTATAGCCTACAATGTCCAAATTATTAGCCTATTCCCTTTTTTGAGTAATTTAGCCTAGTGGAAGAACAATGCCCTCGCCCCTTAAAATAAATAAATAGGCTAATAAATAGCCTAAATAATAAAATAGCATTGTATGAAGAGCAAACTTGGTAGTCTGGGTAACAGACAAACATATTATGATCGAAATGGTCATATTAGAAAATAATAATTTGTGAGAAAATGTTATCTAGTCTATTCAACATAGACTAGGCTAGCCTACTTTTTGTTGGACAGGGCATGTCGCGTTATAGCATCGTGAGTGCAACTGTCAATCAGTTGAGAAGGGCTCTGCAGCCTACGTGATCATGTAGGCTATGGATCTTTACATTGCAGTCATCTAAGATTACGAAAGTTCACGCTTTGTGTGGGCTAAATGATCATTTGCGCTAGAAAGACAAGCGTTGCCTATAGTGGCACCAGGCGGCGCAGGTTGCGTTTGTGGTTTGTGCACACACATGTGACGCG
>NC_085861.1:12072826-12085326 GCF_034702125.1 Engraulis encrasicolus
AAAGAAAAGGGAAGAAAGAGAGAGGGAAGGGGAGGGAGAGAGAGAGAGAGAGAGAGAGAGAGAGAGAGAGAGAGAGAGAGAGAGAGAGAGAGAGAGAGAGAGAGAGAGAGAGAGAGAGAGAGAGAGAGAGAGCGAGAGGACATGAAGGCCATTAGCGAAAAGCCTCTTAAAAGCATGAGGCACTCAAACACACACACACACTGTCTGCACGCATCCATCTCTCACACACACACACACACACACACACACACACACACACACACACACACACACACACACACACACACACACACACACACACACACACACACACACACACACACACACACACACACACACACACACACACACTCACGTGCACATGCACGCACACACACACATGCACGCATGCATTCATACACACACACACACAGACACAAACACACACACACACACTCTCAGAGAACAAGCATTAAAGAGTTTGGTAACACTTTATTTTAGGGTTACATCTATTAGCACTAATACATACAATATTATAATGCCTGTTTAAGTAAAATCCGACCGTTGTTAGACATTTATTCGCAAATGACTTGTTCATGCACAATAAGGGATATATTATAACCTTAGTAAGGACCTAGTAGACCTAGATTTCTATTTATGAGTAAGCAGTAAGGGCCAGAATACTGTGTGTATAAGCTCCTGGTACACTGTGTGAACAAGCCCTGAACAGTATGAAAAAAACATGTGGAATAAGGGTCCCTATTCTAAAGTGAGGCATTGCTCACCCCAGATGGCTTAGGGCCCCCAGACTACCTAGGGCCCCCTCATTACCTAGGGCCCCCACACTACCCAGGCCCGCACTACCTTGCCCCCCTCTGATCAGCAAAGTGTAAGGGCATATTAAATGACTTAAAATATGGAAACCGTTCCTGAAAAGGTGGCAAAGGCCGCCATACCTTTTCTGAAAGCCTGGAATCTCAGCTTTAATGGGGACCCAATTCTGGGCCCCCTATCTACCTGGGCCCAGGACAGCATCCCCGTTCCTCCGCCCCCGTCGGCGGGCCTGGCTGTGGCCACCTGTGAACACCGGTCCGAACACCGACCATTGCCACAGCCGGCCAGCCATTCTTCCGTTCAGGACCAAACTGACGTCTGACTGGCCCTGATAGCCTGATTATCATTGACTTTCAAATCTCTAACAATTAACGTTTCCCAAACGGCATTTCCCCAAATGACCTCCCTTGGTTTGCTAATGATTGTTTGCTTCCCAACAAAGTGTGAGGAGTTCCCGTATTTGTGGGAACTCAGAAAGTACTTGCATTGCTCTTGACCTGACTGGTAGCGTCGCTAGGAGGGCACGGCCTGGCTATGACCCTGATGCAGCAGCAATAGGAATGCTTGATCGAATGCACATGGTGTGCATGCAGGGTGCGATTTGTAGGGGGGGATGGGGGGGATTATCCACCCTTCTGGTCTTGATATCGTCACTTTTTCTACATAGTTTTGTCACAGTTCAATGTAATTCCATTGATATTGCTTAAAATCTGAAGCATATCCCCCCTTCTGGTTTTCCAACAAATACACATGGTGTGCATGCGTAGAACACAGTACACCTTTCACTCCCTGCTCTTTGGGTTGGGTTGGGGTGGGGTGGGCCAGGACCTGTGACTCACCACCCAGTTGTCACAGCCCCACAGCCAGCCAGCCATTCATCCAGGCAGCCAGCGCTGGGCTCCTCTGCGTCCAAACCAGACTGGGCCTGGTCTAGAGACAGACTCTGCATACAAGGAACAAGAAAAAGCGTTTTATTATGTCTTTCCGTCCTCTACTTTTGTTGCCTCTCCCTAACCCTCTTCCCTTTGTCTGTATTTACCCCTTTCGGTTCTTTCCCCCTCTCTCTTTCTCTTTCTCTCTCTCTCTCTCTGTCACTGTGCATCTCTCGTTCTTCTTCCTCTTTCTGTCTTCCCTTTATCCGTCCTGTCTCCTGCAGCATACTGATAGTGCAGGGGAGTCAGACAGAAGAGACATTAGTCAGAGCACGCCGTAGAAAGAGGAGCCCAGAAAGAGGGGGGGGGGGGGAGAGATGGAGGCACGAGGTCCAGATGTCTGTCTGTCATGTGCCTATAAGTGGATAATAATATTCTGCTGCCACGCAGGGGTCTATAGAAGAGGAGGAGAGAGAGAGAGAGAGAGAGAGAGAGAGAGAGAGAGAGAGAGAGAGCGCAAAGGAGGGAGCGTGGGTGATAGGGGTGGGAGACTGAATAAGCAAAAGGTTGAGAGAGAGAGGCGGTGGAGAGACAGACACAGAGAGAGAGAGAGAGAGAGAGAAGAGTGGATGGTGAGGTGATATTATTCAGTATAAATGCATTTGAGACTAAATCTACTGGCCTGATTGTTCGGCGCTCTGATAGATAATGGTCTCTCAGCTAGAAAGGAAATACGGGGGAAAGGAAAGTAGTGAGGAGAGGAGAGGAAAGGAGAGGAGGGGAGAGGAGGAGTGGGGAGAGGAGAGGAGAGGAAACGAGATAGAGGAGTGGGGAGAGGAAAAACAGGGGAGAGGAGAGGAGAGGAGAGGAGAGGAGAGGAGAGGAGAGGAGAGGAGAGGAGAGGAGGAGACAGTTGGGAAGAGGAGAGGAGTGGAGAGGATAGGAGAGGAGAGGGGAGAGGAAATACAGGGGAGAGGAGAGGAGAGGAGAGGAGAGGAGAGGAGAGGAGAGGAGAGGAGAGGAGAGGAGAGGAGAGGAGGAGAAGAGACAGTTGAGGAGAGGAGGAGAGGAGAGGAGATATAGGAGAGAAGAGGAGAGGAGAGGAGAGGAAAGGAAAGTAGTGGGGAGAGGAGGAGACAAGTAGCGAAAGGATATAGATGAGAGGTAGGGAGAGGAGGAGAGAGGCGAAAGGAGAGGAGACGAGGGGTGAGGAGGGTAGGGGAGGAGAGAGGTGGAGAGGAGAGGAGAGGAGAAGGGAGGAGAAGAGAAGAGAGGAGGAGGAGGATGGAGAGGTGGGGAGGGAAGGGAGGGAGCTAGATAGAAACCGCATGCAGACTCCTCAACCCTGAGCCTTTGTGTTCCATCCCCAGGACTGCTTGAAAAAAAAACATCCTGGAAACTGAAAGAAAAAAAGAAGGCACTCAAACAAACGGAGAGGTTACCATGGAGAGAGGGTAACACTTTACAATAAGGGTACATGAATACTATTGGAATTATGTTGGAAGTAATGTATGATTTATAGTTAATTAACATATGACCTATGTATGCATTGATGGTTAGTATACTAGTAATGAGAAGGGAGTCCTGTTTGGAATCATAATGACCCACTATTAACTAATTGTGCAAATCAAAGGTGAATTCATGGTGTGAGTTCCAAGTGTTAATATACCATGTATTAACACTGCTGATAACACTGCTGTTAATATATTATGTGTCCAAGTGTTAATATATTCTGTATTAACACTGCCAGATCGTTCCTTATCATACACGAATTCGACCTGGACGTGGAATTAATTGATAGACTTGGCCTACCTTATGCATGCAGCAGATGTTGAGTGTAGAAGTAAAGTTAACATGGTGGATTAAAGGTAAATTTAAAGTGCAAAATTATACTGGAAATGAATCCCATGCTAAAAATCCTGCCTTATCACGATCCAGTCGTTTCTCAAGATAGTTGACTCACGTAGGCTGTGTGACACCACTGTGCCAGGAAGATATTGCGATAGGGCACCGTTGGCTCTGCATTGTTTGAAACGTGGAGGGGTGCTTGCAACCTTCATATCGTTCACCTGCTGGCTGTGGCCTAGAAGCCGCCTCTTCTGGACACACAGTCCCTGGTGCAATGTTTTGCCACTCTGGCCAGAGATCATTTCCCACTTAACATTCTTGTGACCAGCCGCAGTCATTTGTAATATTAATATACAAGCTATATCATATTATGTCCCATGTGTCAAGGTCTGCTTGTTGAAAGGGTGGGGGGGGGGGGGGATTATTGGGTAGGCCTTCGTCTATGATGATCTTGTAACCAGCACCACACAAGTAATATTTTTCTGTATGAGGTCATATCTAAAGTAATGATTAATTAATGTATTGTTTAACAACATCTTTGGAGTCATAATATAAGTCATGATGACTATGGCATTAGCTAATGTATAAAGAAGAGATATTCCAAGTGTGTTAATATATACTCACAAAAGATTATATGCTTAACTACTGAATCTTTGCCCCTTATTCTGCAGTCATGACATGATAATGACTACTATAGCATTAGCTAATGCATGAAGAAGTGATATTCAGAATGTGTTACTATGTACTCAGAGAAGAACTTCTGATTAACTAACATTATCAATAAAAACACCAGTTTGTGTACAAATTTTAATAAGCAAAAATGTTAAACAAGGGATCACACAATAACATACCACAGGCTTACATACATTTATCCAGAGAGAGAGAGAGACGAGAGAGAGAGACGAGAGACGAGAGAGAGAGAGAGAGGAAAGAGAGAGAGAGAGAGAGAGAGAGAGAGAGAGAGACAGACAGACCGACCGACCGACCAACGCGCACACACACACACACACACACACACACACACACACACACACACACACACACACACACACACACACACACACACACACACACACACACACACACACACACACACAGCCATTCTCCTGAAAATGTCCAAAAGATGAGTCCATGGTTTACAGATGCAGAGCAAGATGCATTGTCCTATATGAAACTCAGAAAGTCCAAGTTGCATGGTCCACAGAGAAAGCTGGGGTTGACATACTGGGAGGCGTGCAAGGTGTTTGGATCCGCAAACTACTGACAGTGGTTCACTGTGAAGTGCCTGTCGCAGCCAATGCACTCCTGTAAGTGCCCCATTGGTCACTGATGACGGTGGTTCCCGGACACACGTGTTTAACCACACCAGCCACAAGACAGGATGTTTCTGGCGGTCACCTACTCCTAATATTCTCAATACCCACTTTTTCCGTCGCCATGTTGCACCGGCCCTTCTGTGGTGATACTGTAAATACACAAGAGAGTAAAGTAAGTGAGTAAGTAAGTACATTTTACTTAAAAAGCACATAAAACAGTACAAAACTGACCAAAGTGATGAACAGATATTAAAAGGAGAAGGGAACAATTTCAGATAAAATCATGCAGCTTGACCTGCAAGTTTCTGAAAATATGCAGCACCATGGGTGACATCATCAAAGCTTAAGGTGGTCCAAACAAATGCTGCTGTAACTGCTTCACAGTGGTTACCTCTCCAGCCCCCCAGGGGAGGTTGAGATGGCTGCGGTGCTTAGTTGCCTTTAGGGGGCATTCGTCTACTTAATTTTAAGTAATACTAAGTGGGGCGTTTGCAGGCTTATGATGAGGTCAAGTAGGTGTTGGGAGGCTCATGATGAAGAGAAGGGGGCGTTGGGAGGCTCACCTTGCTATTATTACAACAACTTTCATCAATAGCTGCAAACTCTCAACGATCTCCAACCATTTGACCATGGCGTCTCATGTGGGCCTTTATTGCATGATTGCAAATCCATCCGACTGTTCCAGCCATCTTTGACCGTGTCCTGGAACTCTTCGCAACTCCATCCTGCATCATGTCACTCTGCCTAAAGCACAAAACCTGAAAGCAACTGACCAAAGGCAGAATAAAAAAAAATAATTAAACATATGGTCAGTAGACAACACAGCACTGTAGTCTAAAATTCCCTCGTAAAGACAGTATAACCCCATTCACATTAAACTATTACTGGCAAATTCTGCCAATATCATTTCTAAAGAAAAAGTGTATGGAGTTTAGGACACTACATCTACATCTTGTGAAATGGCCGCCATACTGAATTTTCTTGTGCCCAGTGATTTTTTTCCCTGAAGTGACCCTTAGAGAGTATTTCAGCTAAATGACATGTCTTTATACCAAAGTAAGTGGCTTTTATAGTAACCAGAGAGGCGGCCATCTTGAAAAATGGGTGCCATATTGACTTTAAGTGAGGCCAGCATTTTTTTTTATAAAAAGTGACCCGTAGAGAATATTTCAGCCATTTACATTTTTAACCAAAGTAAAGGGTTTTATAACCCTTTAATAGCAGTGGCAGATATCTTGAAAAATGCCGGCTATATTACAATTTTGTGTGGCCAGCTTTTTTATTAAAAAACGTGACCCTTAGAGTGATTTGCCAAATTCCATGCTTTTATGCCAAAGTGTACGATTATGTCACTACGCTGCTCTAGTAGATCTAGCAGAAATTCACTCCTCTCAACTCCACTCTACAGGCACACATAGAAGTCACAAGTCCATTGGAGAGGAGTTATGTCAGTTCTATTCCACTGGCTGGTAGTGTTCTTATTTGCTACTGGTTTGTCAAATTATGCTACCAAAAGTGACCACTAGGGGCTTAAATACAGTATTGCATTTCAATGGTAAGGCATGGCAAGCCACCTCTTCAAACATGTTATTTTATTTATTTACTTTTTGCTGGGATGTGCACTACAGGTTGAGATAATGGAACGACATAGATTTCATTTCTACAGGCTAGGAATTTGTATTGGCCTCACTAGGCTAAAAACAGAGATCTGGAAACACCACAGCAGCATATTGTCTTTCTTGTATTTTACTGAATCATTTTTGTGAAATTGATAAACGAACACATAAACCTACAAAACATGTATCATAGCTGTTAAATGAAGAACCATTAATTACTGTAGCTGAGTTGCACCAACTACTTCGTTTTAATTGGAATTTTTAAGCTACTAAAATTTATATATGAACTACCCGCATGAAATACACTACATATAAGACAAATTATGCAAAATAAAGTACTTACATGAGTTGTTTGAACAAGCACGTTGTAGGAGTGACAAAGAGAGCTGTCTGCATCGTTGTATCATGGCCAAAATGGCTACAACAACGCCTTTGTTCTCACTTTCCTGTTCAACTCACAATACAAGTCACGAATAGCTTTTTAATTACATTAGTTCTACCACAATTGTAAATAGTGCACATTGCATGAAAGGAAAATCGAAATGCATCACTTTGATTTTCATTATATGCAATAGTCAGCAGCATTTACGGTTGTGGTAAAACTAATGTAATCACCAAGCTATTCGTGACTTTTATTTTGACAAAAGATTTGAACAGGAAGTTAAGAGCGGATGTGTTATTGTAGCCATTTCGACCGTGCCACAACGATGCCGACAGCTCTCTTTGCCACCCCTACAACGTGCTTGTTCAAGCAGCTCCTGTGAGTACTTTATTTTGAATAATTCATCTCATTTGTAGTGTATTTCATGCTGGTAGTTCATATATTAATTTTAGTAACTTCAAAATTCCAATTAAAACGAAGTAGTTTGATAATGGCTGAGCAAACACTTGGTGCAACTCAGCTACAGTAATTCATGGTTCTTCATTTAAGCTTAGAAACTTTAATACATGTTTTGTAGGCCTATGTGTTTGTCTATCATTTTCACAAAAACATATTATGTAAAATACAAGAAAGACAATATGCTTCTGTTGTGTTTCTGGATCTCTGTTTTTAGCCTAGTGAGGCCAAGACAGATTGCAAGCCTGTAGAAATGAAATCTATGGTGTTGTTCCATTAGGCCTATCAGCCTGTCGTGCACATCCCAGTCAAGAAAACTTGTTTGAAGAGGTGGCTTGCCATGCCCTACCACTGAATTGCAATATAATATACTGTATTTAAGCCCCCCAGTGGTCACTTTTGGAAGCGTAATAATTTGACAAACCAGTAGCAAATAAGATTACCAGCCAGTAGAGTAGAACTGGCAGAATTCCTCTCCAATGGACTTATGACTTCTGTGTGTGCCTGTGGAGGGGAGTTGAAAGGGGTGAATTTCTGCTAGATGTACTAGAGCAGCTTAGTGACATAGTCATACACTTTGGTATAAATGCATGGAATTTGTCAAATATACTTTCTGAGGGTCACTTTCTTTAATAAAAAAGCGGGCCACACAACATTGTAATATAGGCAGCATTTTCCAAGATGGCTGCCACTGCTATTGAATGGTTAGTATAAAACCATTTACTTTGGTTAAAAAATGCAATATGACTGAAATACTATCTGAGGGTCACTTTTTAGGAAAAAAAATGTTGGCCACACTTAAAGTCAGTATGGCGCCCATTTTTCAGATGGCCGTCTCTGCTACTAATAGTTACTGTAAAAGCCACTTACTTTGGTGTAAAGACATGGAATTTAGCTGAAATATTCTCTAAGGGTCACCACAAGATAATTCAATGTGGCGGCCATTTCTCAAGATGTAGATGTCCTAAACTACATAAACTTTTTCTTTAGAAATTATATTGCCAGAAATTGCCTCTAATAGTTTAATATGAAGGGGTTAGACTGTCTTTACGAGGGAATTTTAGACTACAGTGCTGTGTTGTCTACTGACTATATGTTTAATTATTTTTTCTATTCTGCCTTTGGTCAGTTTCTTTCAGGTTTTGTGCTTAGAAAGAGTGACATGATGCAGGATGGAGTTGCGAGGAGTTCCCGGACACGGTCAAAGATGGCTGGAACAGTCGGATGGATTTGCAATCATGCAATAAATGCCCACATAAGATGCCATGGTCAAATGGTTGGAGATCGTTGACAGTTTGCAGCTATTGATGAAAGTTGTTTCCGTAATAAAAGCAAGGTGAGCCTCCCAAAACCCCCATAAGCCTGCCAACGTCCCCGTTAGTATTGAAAAAATAAAGTAGACTAATGCCCCCTAAAGGCAACTAAGCACCGCAGCCATCTCAACTTCCCCTGGGGGGCTGGAGAGGTACCACTGTGAAGCAGTACAGCAACATGTTGTTGGACCACCTTAAGCTTTGATGATGTCACCCATGGTGCTGCATATTTTCAAAAAACATGCAGGCCAAGCTGCATGGTTTTTATCTGACATTTTTCCCTTCTCCTTTTAATATCTGTATCACTTTGGTCAGTTTTGTACTGTTTTATGTGCTTTATAAATAAAATGTACTTACTTACTCACTTACTTTACTTTCTTGTATATTTACAGTATCACCACAGAAGGGCCGATGCAACATGGCGACGGAAAAAAGTGGGTTTTAAGAATATTAGGAGTTGGTGACCACCAGAAACCACCTGTCTTGTGGCTGGTGAGGAGAAGCTGGTGTGGTTATACACGTGCGTCCGGTTACCACCGTCATCAGTGTCCAATGGGGCGCTTACAGGAGTGCATTGGCTGCGACAGGCACTTCACAGTGAACCACTGTCAGTAGTTTGCGAATCCAAACACCTTGTGCGCCTCCCAGTATGTCAACCCCAGCTTTCTCTGTGGACCATGCAACTTGGACTTTCCGAGTTTTATATAGGACAATGCATCTTGCTCTGCATCTGTAAACCATGGACTCATCTTTTGGATGTTTTCAGGAGAATGGCTGTGTGTGTGTGTGTGTGTGTGTGTGTGTGTGTGTGTGTGTGTGTGTGTGTGTGTGTGTGTGTGTGTGGCTCGGTCGGTTGCTCGGTCGGTCTGTCTGTCTGTCGCTCTCTCTCTCTCTCTCTCTCTCTCTCTCTCTCTCTCTCTCTCTCTCTCTCTGGATAAATGTATGTAAGCCTGTGGTATGTTATTGTGTGATCCCTTGTTTAACATTTTTGCTTATTAAAATTTGTACACAAACTGGTGTTTTTATTGATGATGTTAGTTAATCAGAAGTTCTTCTCTGAGTACATAGTAACACATTCTGAATATCACTTCTTCATGTATTAGCTAATGCTATAGTACTCATTATCATGTCATGACCGCAGAATAAGGGGCAAAGATTCAGTTGTTAAGCGTAAAATCTTTTGTGAGTATATATTAACACACTTGGAATATCTCTTCTTTAAACATTAACTAATGCCATAGTCATCATGACTTATATTATGACTCCAAAGAGGTTGTTAAATAATACATTAATTAATCATTACTTTAGATATGACCTCATACAGAAAAATATTACTTGTGTGGTGCTGGATACAAGATCATCTTAGACGAAGGCCTACCCAATAAACCCCCCCCCCCCTTTCAACAAGCAGACCTTGACACATGGGACATAATATGATATAGCTTGTATATTGATATTACAAATGACTGCGGCTGGTCACAAGAATGTGAAGTGGGAAATGATCTCTGGCCAGAGTGGCAAAACATTGCACCAGGGACTGTGTGTCCAGAAGAGGCGGCTTCTAGGCCACAGCCAGCAGGTGAACGATATGAAGGTTGCAAGCACCCCTCCACGTTTCAAACAATGCAGAGCCAACCGTGCCCTATCGCAACATCTTCCTGGCACAGTGGTGTCACGCAGCCTACGTGAGTCAACTATCTTGAGAAACGACTGGATCGTGATAAGGCAGGATTTTTAGCATGGGATTCATTTCCAGTATAATTTTGCACTTTAAATTTACCTTTAATCCACCATGTTAACTTTACTTCTACACTCAACATCTGCTGCATGCATAAGGTAGGCCAAGTCTATCAATTAATTCCACGTCCAGGTCGAATTCGTGTATGATAAGGAACGATCTGGCAGTGTTAATACAGAATATAATAACACTTGGACACATAATATATTAACAGCAGTGTTATCAGCAGTGTTAATACATGGTATATTAACACTTGGAACTCACACCATGAATTCACCTTTGATTTGCACAATTAGTTAATAGTGGGTCATTATGATTCCAAGCAGGACTCCCTTCTCATTACTAGTATACTAACCATCAATGCATACATAGGTCATATGTTAATTAACTATAAATCATACATTACTTCCAACATAATTCCAATAGTATTCATGTACCCTTATTGTAAAGTGTTACCATGGAGAGAGTAGACATTAAAAAATGATGGACACGACACGATAGAGAATGGCAGAAGAAAGAAACAGAAACTGAAGCGACAACGCTCTTAACATTCAAATGGCTTCGCTCAGGGCTGGACCGGGACTGGAAAACAGCACGGGCACTTTTGGCATAGACCCGCCCTTCACAGAGCCCCCTGCTTTTCTACAATGTTGTGGTTGGCTCAGTCCATTGTTTCAATTAAAGATAGACCAGTGATCCTCAAAGTGTGGTCCGGGGACCACTGGTGGTCCGCGAGGGGATTTCTACTTTTCCAAGACACACTAGCAGAAGGCTATTGTAACATTATTAAAAAGCCAAACATGTCAGAAGTCGAATTGGCACTTGTCAACTAGCAATTCAGTTGACAGGTGGTCCCTGAACATTTTTGGTGGGAAAAAGTGGTCCTCGATCTGAAAAAGTTTGAGAAACACTGAGATAGACCAATGTGTTGCCCCATCTAAATGGTTCACCGGCTTCTTAGAAAAAACACACACAAACAACAAAAGCAACATGAAAAACAACAACAAAACAACAGCATTTGCCCCTTATGACTGTCGGCCCACCGGGAAAATGCCCTGTATGCCAGATTACCCGTCCAGCCCTGGCTTCGCTCTCTTGGTAGCACTTTGCTGCAACCTTTTCGGCAGATTCATAGCCCTCCGTTCCAGGCTCCATATGTCCCCATAAACACACAGCAGCTAGTGAGTTACGCCAACGGTACAGTTGGGACTCACTCCAGCGTAACGTGAAGCATAACTCCCCCATCCTCCAAGATTGAGGTACCCTGAGCATGGAACCATACCGCTAGCCTGGTTATCATCGACTTTCAAATCTCTTTGAGGCTTTGTCTGACCAAGAGCATAATAATTAACGTTTCCCAAACGGCATGGTTGACCCGACTCCCTAGGTTTGCTACTGGTTGACTGGTGTCACACAAAGAGGGTGGAATTCCTGATTTTTCGGGAGATCAGAAACGATATTTGCATTGCTCTTGGCCTGACTAGAAGCAACGCAGAAGGTGTTGCGTCCCTAGGAGGGTGTGGCCTGGCTACTGTACTGCCACACTGCTCCGTTTTGGGCGCCATTGGGGGCTGCCCACTTGCAGGGGTGAGGCATACATGGAATTTTGTTGTGTGCAGTGTGCAGTGCACACTTGTGTGCTGTGGAGTACTGTGTCACAATGGCAATGGTGTTGGGCTTTCACTTCACTTTCATAACTCAAAGTTCTGATGTGATGCCTGCAGACCTTACATATCTCATACGTCTTGGGGGTAAACAGACATGTTGTTCAAATGACTCAGAAGTTGAAGAAGATTGAGGATGATTTTGGAGAGGACATTGGGGCAGCCGTGGCTCAGTGGGTAGAGCACTGCGTTGGCAACCCAAGGGTTCCCGGTTCAATGCCCGACTGGACCACGGCTGAAGTGCCCTTGAGCAAGGCACCTAACCCCCACACTGCTCCCCGGGCGCCGCTCAGCAGGCAGCCCACTGCTACGGACTAGTGTGTGTACTTCAATGTGATTCACTAGTCCAAATGGGATAAAGTGCAGAGAAAGATTTTGACTCCAATTGGTAGGCTATAGTTTAGATCAAGCATAACACTGCCGTGGCTAAACTTGCGTACTGTTCAACAATAAAATCCTAAGATCAACTCTCTCTTCATCGT
>NC_085861.1:12100326-12105326 GCF_034702125.1 Engraulis encrasicolus
TGTGTGTGTGTGTGTGTGTGTGTGTGTGTGTGTGTGTGTGTGTGTGTGTGTGTGTGTGTGTGTGTGTGTGTGTGTGTGTGTGTGTGTGTGTGTGTGTGTGTGTTTGTCTGTGTTTCTGTCTGTTTGTGTGCATGCGTGTATGTCCATATATTACCTTGTTGTGCGTGTGTGCACTGTGTGTGCGTGCGTGCACTGTTGGTTTGTGTGTGCACTGCACTGTGTGTGCGTGCGTGCGTGCGTGCATCTGGATGTGGGTGGGTTTACATTTACATGATGAAGGTGTGTGCATGTGCATTTGCATTTGTCTGTGTGTGTGCACATCTAGCACATGTTACATATGTTTCTGTCATGCCTGTGATGAATATGTTTCTATTGTTGAGTAATCACAGGATGTTCAGATGAGATGCATGTTCTGTAAATACAGTCTGTGTGTCTGTGTGTGCTTGTGTGCTTGTGTGCTTGTGTGCATCCACACGGGCATGTTTTGTGTGTTTGTGTGTGTGCGTACCGGTATGTGCGTGTATGTGTGTGTGTGTGTCTGATTTTATGGTGCGTGTTGACGTGGATGAGTATGCATAGGTCCAGTGTGTGTGTGTGCGTGTGTTTGTGTGTTTGTGTGTGTGTGTGTGTGTGTGTGTGTGTGTGTGTGTGTGTGTGTGTGTGTGTGTGTGTGTGTGTGTGTGTGTGTGTGTGTGTGTGTGTGTGTGTGTGTGTGTGTGTGTGTGTCCATGTGTGTGTGTGTGTGTGTGTGTGTGTGTGTGTGTGTGTGTGTGTGTGTGTGTGTGTGTGTGTGTGTGTGTGTGTGTGTGTTTGTGATTGTATGTGTGGTTGTTTTTGTGTATGCATGCCTGCATGCGTCCCTGCGAGTGAGCGAGTCCATTTACTTGAATACATATGTCCGTGGAAGTGTTTGTGTGTGTGTGTGTGTGTGTGTGTGTGTGTGTGTGTGTGTGTGTGTGTGTGTGTGTGTGTGTGTGTGTGTGTGTGTGTGTGTGTGTGTGTGTGTGTGTGTGTGTGTGTGTGTGTGTGTGTGTGTGTGTGTTTGTGTGTGTGTGTGTGTGCGTGTGTCTGTGTGTGTGTTTGTGTGTGTGTGTGTGTGTGATAAGGAACTTGGCATGAGTAGCTCCACTCCATCTCTGTATAATGGCCCTATTCATTCAGTGTGTGAGAATGCAGTAATCAAATGAGCCCAACTCTTCAGGCAGGTAGAAGAGCTAATTGGAAAAAATATCCATCTTAACAGCTGAGGTATCTCTCAGTCAGACGATGCATTAACACAGAAAATTAAATTTGTTCGTTTGATATTCCTTCATTGGATTGTACAAGTCAATGACATTTTAATCAGCTTCAAGCTCGAGACTGTGCACATTGCTTTGGAGGGTTACTTTGGGAAAGGCTTGTGTTTCAAAGGAATCACCAATATGTGGGTAGTAACATGACAAATGTGATTTTGTTCCTCGTTCCTTGAACGTGAACACCTCAGCGTAAATTTGTGGAATATGTGGATGTGTGGCAGCACATTTCAGGTTCGAGTCCCACCCTTCCACTCCCTATCTCACTCCATGGCTGAGGTGCCCTTGAGCAAGGCACCTAACCCAACACTGCTCCAGGGACTGTAACCAATACCCTGTACTTAAAAAAATATCTGTACGTTTGCTTTGGATGAAAAGTGTCAGCTAAGTGTAATGTAATGTAATGTGAACTGAACTGGGGTAGACTGTCATGGTCGTTTGCCTAGAGCTCCTGTGGGGTATACCAATAAGGTGCTTCAGTAGTGAACCAGCTTAATTTTACCTTTTACTAGTGGTAGATCAAATAAACAGACCAAGGCCTGGAGGCCTCATCTTAACTAAATGATGCCTGGTGCACGGTACCTATTAGGCAGGTTTACCTCTTTCCAGTGCAAGATTATTTGTGCACAGACATTTTGGAAGGCAGGTGTTGAATGGGGGGGGGGTGCTTTGGTGGGGGTTGGCAGGGGCGGTTCTAAGGGGTGGCAGGGGGTGGCATTTGCCCCCCCAGAAATATGATTTGCCACCCCAATTTAAGTCCCTGATTGTGACCAATAGCCTTGATGCTTGACATCATTTCAGACATAGAACTTTAGGTTGCAGGGTTTCACTTTAAGGGATTCACTGTATCACATAAGTGTGTGTGTCGATTATGTAGCATTTATAATTTTCCCTTAGTGTAGGAGCATGCCCCCCTGAAATACACTTTGCCACCCCTTTGCCACCCCAAGAATAAATGTCTGGAACCGCCCCTGGGGGTTAGAGCTGCCTAACTAGGCTATAGAGGCTATATATTATATCTAGGGGTGGGCATAGATAAAAAATTTTAACCTAGATTAATCTCACTGTAATTATGAAATGAATCTAGATTAATCTAGAGTAATCTATATCAAAATGGCTCATTCAGAATAGACACGCTAGCGAAATAATGACGAAAAAAAACACAAAAAACCTTGGGGGTTTCTTAAGGTTTCTTAAGACCATTTTTAAGAACGGTCATGTTGATACTAGGTGATGAAAAAAATCACTGCAATAGGCCTATGTGTAAAGTGTGTCGAATATGTTAGGAAGCATTTACAGTCATAAGATACTGAAATTTCAAAATGAACAGCACTATAAGTTGTGGAGACAAATAGTCCTACAGATAAATCTATCAAGCATTTAGGCTATTTAAACAAAATGACCTCAACAATTCAGCATTTGATATAGGCCTTGACAGAGAGAGAGAGAGAGAGAGAGAGAGAGAGAGAGAGGGAGAGAGAGAGAGAGAGAGAGAGAGAATCTGCCACTGACTGTTAAAAAGAGCTGCGCGCTCCTTTAAAAGAGGGAGGATCTTAGCGCAGGCAAAGTGCACACAGAAGAGCCAGGCTACTAGATATCTAGAACCTACAGCACTGGCCTACGGCGATTTGGCCCAAACCTGGCAGTTGTAGTTAAAATGCCAGAGGAGTTACAACTCGAAATGAATTCGGTTAGCAAAAAATATCAAGCGCAACAACCTTAAATATATAATTTATATCACATGATTATACTTAATTTTTGAATATTTGTAAAATGGGATATATAGTGTTTCAAGAGAGCTCTTCAGCTTTTATAGTTACAGTGACCTGTTCTGATGGTCGTTTTATTTCCCTTCTCCAGCAGGGTGCTGTGATCACACCAGCCATGGACCACACCATCTCCATGCAGCCCAGCAACATGATGGGGCCCCTCGCCCAACAGATGAACCACCTCTCCCTCGGCACCGCCGGCACTGTAAGACACCACCTACCTTCCTCATACTATTGTATATATTTGCTTTAGATGGTGTCAAGCATGTGTGGTGGTAATTTCTAATTTCACAAAAATGGAAAAAAAATGTTTTTTAAGTTATATTAATGTACTGTATATTATTAAACTTACCTTTCTGTTGTACGCTCAGTATTATACTATAAGCACATTTTGGAAATAACTTGTGTACATTTTACTTTTCAAAAAGGCGTGTGCTCATTATTGCTGTGCACTGTATTTACCCATAACTATTGCAACAGCCAATAGTGTACAGTTACATCTGAACCCTACAAAAGCATATCTACAGTATTTGGTATATATTTAACTAGGCTACATTGGCTTTAATTTCATTTCAATACACTACTCCTATTTTTTTTTCATATGAATCATTTTAGCCTTATAATCCATAGCTGTTACAGTTTTCACTGGAGGATTTGCAAAAGTACTGTAGCACAATGATGGTGTATGACAGGTATAGCTGCTGCCAAGCAAAAGGAGAACAACAACATAATCAACAACAATGTTCATGCAGGAGAACAACAACAATCCTCCACACAGCAGACTGAACGAAACACATGTGCACCGCAGATGACAAAAAAAAATGGCATCCTACGCAGGGCTGGATTTAGATTGCTTGGGGCCCCTAGGTGAGGGATTGCTGTGGGGCCCTCCGGAAGGCAAATTTCGAGACGAATTTACAGTGGTGCTCATATGTTTACATACCCCAGCAGAATATACGCTTTCTTCGCGATTTCTCACAAAATATGACGGATTACACAAAACCTTTTTTTTCACTCATTGCTAGTGACTGGCTTAAGATATTTATTAGCAATATTCTGTGTTTACTCTTTCAAAAGCATGATCACAACCCAAACTACCCAAATGACCCTGTTCAAAAGTTTACATACCCTAGTTTCTGATGCTGAATATGGCCCTGTTTAACATCAAGGACCGCTATAAATTGTTTGTGGTAGTTGTGGATAAGGCTCTCAATATTCTCAGATGACAAAACAGCACATTCTTCCTGGCAGAATGGTTGTTTCCTATAATATCTTTGGGTGTCTTGCTGGAACCTCACATTTGAGGTTTCCCCTGAGTGGTTCAATGATGTTGAGATCAGGAGAGTGAGATGGTCGCTCAAAAACCTTTATTTTATTCTTTCTGAAGCTAATGATGGGTTGATTTGGCTTTCTGTGTCGAAATATTGTCATGTTGGCACTGTTGGAATTTCAATTCAGAAATGCAATATGAGGGGTTTGGTTGGAATCAAGCCAATGGGCAAGGGAATCATTGCATTGCAATGATCATTGCAAGGGAAATTGTTCAGGAGGCATAGGACAACCAAAAAATAACTTCAGGTGAAATGTAGGACAACATGAAAAAATGTTGTAAACTGTACAGGAAAGAGGCACTTGAGGAAAGATGGGCTGTTGGGGGTTGCCAGGAGAAAGCCATTACTATAAAAATGCAAACATGTTATTTTGCATATGATACACCAAATAGCATAGTGAGAAGCATCAGAATGCATGTGACAAAGTCATTTGGAAAAATTAGATCAATATGGAACTTTTTTCATCCACTATTAATAGTACCATTTGGAGAACAGTCAACGGAGCCTATGATGAAAGTTACACCATCCCTTCTGTGAAACATGGTTATGGACCACTGATGTCATGGGGACATTTGAGTTACAAATGCACTACACTTTTGGTCCATACT